>NW_016690240.1:338715-473869 GCF_001604755.1 Lepidothrix coronata | reverse complement strand
TCTTTAGGAGACTGGTTGAGAGAGTCCCTCGGCAGGCAGTCCTGAGAGGCAAAGGAGTCCAGGGAGGTTGGACATTCTTCAAGAAGGAAACCTTAATGGTGCAGGAGCAGGTTGACCCAATGTGCCAAAAGATCAGCTAGCAGGGAGGCAGACCAGCCTGACTGAACAGAGAACTTTGACTGGAACTCAGGAAACAAGACAAAAGTTTTTGGAAGAAGGGGCCGGAAACTCAGGAGGAGTGCAAGGATGTTTTGAGGTTATGTAGGGAGAAAATTAGAAGGTCCAAAGCCCAACTAGAACTCAATCTTACTATTGCCATAAAAGACAACAAAGTCTGTTTCTATAACTTGGGATCAGGCCCGGCCAGCATGGGATTCTGAAAGACAGATCCTGCTTGACCAACTTAGTCACCTGCTACGGCAAGGTGACCCATTTAGGGGATGAGGGAAAGGCTGTGGGTGTTGCCTGCCTGGAGTTTAGTAAAACCTTTACACTGTCTCCCACAGTATTCTCCTGAAGAAATGGGCTGCTCATGGCTTGGACAAGTCCTCTGTTCCCTGTGCAAAAATCTGTCTGAATGGCCAGGCCCAGAAAGTGGTGGGGGATAGAGTTACATGCTGCTACCAGCCAGTCACTAGTGGTGTTTCCCAGGGCTCAGTACTGGGTCCAGTCCTGCTTAATGTATAGTATAGTATATCTCATAGTATAACCAATGAGATGTCATTTGCTCTTTTTTCTATCTGGCAGGTGCCTATCTTTTAAAACAAAACATGGAAAATGTGTGCAGTCTGATATAATACAGGTTTTAATCTACCAGTGAGTGAACAATGGTCAAGGAACTTCAATATATGTATTTTGCCGATGACAAAAGGGATTTTGAGGGACATATAAAATGTATCCACTCTGAATGATAAACTCCAGTAGGCATACTGAGCTCATTTTCCCTACCCATAAATAAAAAGTGCTCAAAAGTACATAAGGTAGGAGGAAAAATCAGGTATGAAAAAGATCCAGGGGAAATCTGAAGTCTGTCCAAAGCACCTGAAGATAAGGAGAGTTTATAACTGGTGAGATCTCCTCTGTACTTTGCACAGGAGATATCAAGTAACAAAAGCTAATGTGATAGGAGGTAGATGATACAATGCATTTCCTAGGGACGCAAAAAAAGGTTAATTTATAATGTTTTGATAGAAGAAAGCTCCCACTCAATGAAAATGGTACTGCAAAATTAAACTCTTCTAGTGAAATGTTCTGTCATATAGACTGCGACTAGCATTGGAGTACGGCAGGGACAAATTCCGGTTGGGGTAATAATTGATATTTGCTTTAAATTGGACTAGGAAGACACTATCCAGAGGAGGAACCACATACACACAAACATACGCTCTCAAAAATTACCTCAAGATTCCAGGAAGCAGATTTTCCCTTTCATGCATCTTTTTTTATCAGTTTATCTGGCTGCCTGATAGCAGCAACGGAAAAGGTGAATTGGGTGGTTAGGCACTGGCACCCATCTGTTTCGCGATCTGTCTGATCCATTTCTATGCTAAACATTTTCAAGCATCTTTTCCTAGTGTTTCTGGGAAATATTAACAACGTTTTCTTCCTTCTCTTGTAAAATTTTTGAAGCACTGAACTTAATAATTTTCCTCATAGCAGGTTAAATTCTATTAAAGATTTGTTTTCTTCAGAATCATTGAATTCACTTTTTGCTGTGGTCATACCCTTTTATGCTGGCTGACCAGACTGCTCTGGTGTTTGCATTTAACAAAGTGGATAACTACAAAACCTGAACATTTTAAATGGATGTAAAAAGATATTCACTGAGTGAATTTTGCTCCTGTGGGAGAGACTAGTACAATGGAACTAGATTCAACTAGCAGACAAACAGGGGAAAAAAAAAAAAAAGCAGAGACAAAGGAACAATAAAAAGTGAATATATGTCAACATATATAATGCCACATATCATGGCTTGAAAAAACCCCACTATCACGTCTCTTTAAATATTACATAAGCTGTGAGAGATCTAGAAACCCTCTAATACTTATGTCTGAATGAAGAAGAAATATTTTCTCAAAACTATGTGCTCTCTTTCTAAGGAATATTACCAATAAAGTCTTTAAGAAATAGAAAGAGAAGAGCAAGGAGAAAAGAAAGTTGTTGAGACCCAAAATGTATTAACAGAAGGGAGCAAGCCCTAAAATTACTGAGAAACTTCAGTATGCAAATCAAATCCAGTAGAATCTCAAAGTAAATGATTGGTTTCAACATCCTTATTCTGCCACCCTGTTTGTAAGGGATAAATCTGAGGATTCCCAGATCTGCTAAAGGAACAGAGATAGCCTGACTCTACAGAGAAATCCATTAAGGTAGTAAACTCCAACTTCAGATGCATTTTTTAATACTATTTCTTTTCATGAATCTTGAAAATCCCAGGATGATAAAATGTTATTTTCATTTTTGGAAAGGCTCATTTCAGTAGTCTTATTTTAGTTTTTTTTCCCCTTACTCCTTCCTGCTGAGAAACATAGTATGGATGGGAAGATAATTAGAAACACAAAGCTAGAAATGAAAATAAAATGCTAGGTGACATTTTATGTCTCTTTTAGGTGAAGAATTTATTCTTGCTTACTGGAGCTCATATTTTAGGACAGTAGAAAAAGTAATTCAGGGAAACTTACATGGATTTTTTTTTCCATATAAAATACAAGCTATACATAGAAATCTTTCTGCAGACTATAAGAAGGAACAAGAAATACAGGAACAGGCTATATATTAATCAAGAATTAGATCTGACTGAAAGTGCATCTCTTCATACATGAAGAGAGAAAAAAAACATTTTAAATGAAATAGCTTAAATACATTAAGGAACCACTGATACTACAGTGACTTTTTTTTTTTGTTTAATGAGCATAGATGCAACAAATAAAATTTACACCCAACATGTTTAATTAAAATACTTGCATACACATATGCACACAGTTACATGCATGCATGTGCACACACACACTCGCAGAGGAAAAATAAGCAAGGAAATTCTTTCCGATAGCCAGTTTCAAGAATACAACTGTTCTCCTGTGCTGGAAGCTATTGCCAGCCAAATAAAATATCAGTGTTCCACTAGGAAATAGTCAGTCAAACAGAAAGTGCAATGAATCTGCAGCTAATGAATATAAGGGTTTCTCCATGAAATCCCCTGTGTCAGAAATCATTATAGAGGCTTTCTGTAGTTTAGGGCATTCCCAAGACTGGTTACTCAGTGTTATGTAAATGACAAATGTTTAGAAAAAAATAACTTGGAACAGATGAATAAGGCATTTGGTTCGTAGGAAAAGGGATCAATATAGTTTTGACTAGAGGCTTGAAGTAACTTCTTGTGTTAAAAATAATACCACTACAGTAACCTTCCTGTGGCTATCATTATATCAGTTTATAGACATTAAAATGTTTTAGCAAATGTAAAGATTTAAAAGGTGTTTCCTTGCAAAACAGAGGGACTAAATATCACTAATTTTCACTTTTTACAAAGCATTACTTAGCACATTGATAGCAGAATTATTATCTTTTATTTCAATCGTTTTCATTCTTCTAGTAGAAATTGGGAAAACTATAATGATGCATGTTAATCCTGATATAGCAACTTGACAATGCTTGGTGGGAGACATCTTTAGGGCTTTTTGTGTTACACTTTAAAGAGGCTACCAAAGACTGAATTTACAGGCCCTACACAGATGTGTACAGAGAAGACTGAAAGAAGGTTTTTCTGTTTACCATCCACACCCACACAAGAACTAAATGCAAGCAGTTCCCAAATAGTTGATGAGAAGCAAAAGGAGCTCAGATCACTAAGGAGTGGTGTGTGAAATATAGACTCATTGCGTGCTCAGTCTGCAAAGGGAAGGAGAGATATTTTTGACGTAAATCAGTCAGCTGCAGTGTCTCATAACTAGGGAGGAACGGAATGGGGAATGTAGCCAAATAGTCACAGAGGAGGGAGAAAGTTCTGTGCACCATAACTCCTGTCTTGGCTCACAGACCTCAAATGCCTGATCTGACCTGTGTTTCTCAGTTTGTATTTAAATGAATGCTGCAGAAGTCACTGTGTACCCAAATAAACAAAGAATAAAAATTCATTATGAATTTTAAAATTTGACCTTAGAATTGGCAATTCTCTAAGCTTCCTTCTCAATTCCCTAAGTTGTATTTTCTGTTTGTACATGTATGAATAGCTCAGTCACCACTAGAACATCCATATTTTTACTTCCAGATGTTCTGCCTGTCTTTGATCAGGCTCTTTTCTCAATAACTTGTATGCTACTTTTAACCCCTCAGTGACTTCTGTATCTCTGGCCTCTTTATAGACACTTTATTAGCCTTCAACACAGTTAATCCACTTGTAAATTATGCCTTTAATACAAGAGGACTAGGAAACTACATGGTTTTCAAAATATGGTTTCACTAACTTCTTACATAACATTGGGATATTTCCTCTGACTTAGGTTCAATACCTCCATTTATAAATGTCTCGGTTTTGTTTCCTTCTCTTTTTTTTTTTTTTTTCTTTCACCCTCAACTGCTGTTAAGCATCAGGCCAACTACTTTTGAGTCTTATTCACCACCCTATCTCTCCCTACCACTTTCCCTACACCCATTCTGAACTAGAGTGTATGGTTGTGGACAGACTGTGTTTTTTGGGTTCAGCATAATTCACACACTATTTTGTTCTTCTGGTTGAAAAATTGCTGTGGTATGGATCAGATTATCACCAGAGCTGAGTGAACCAATTTGGATTAAATTAACAGAACCATTCCTTGCCTCACACAGATCTTTGTTTGAAGTTTGAAAATGTCAGCTTAATTTTTATTCACCTGCTGCTCACTTCCTGGTTTTGGTCAGGACTGGAATGCTACAATATTAGGAGAAATTACACTCCTTTGATATTTTCAGATGAAATGGAAAGAGGAAATTGGAGATGAAGGATGGTCTTGTGGTTAAAGGAACTGAACAAGGGCTCTTGAGATAAAGGTTTAATAATAGTTTGTGCCACAGGCTAACTTTATGATTCCAGTCAACTGTCAGAAACAGAGAAATTGCACAACTGGATCAGATCAGTGGTCTACCTAATTATTTATCACCTCTCCATATCTTCTTGTGTCAGCTCCATGGAAAGATGCAGAAGTCTCTGAAAAATGCAGATATTACATGCCTACAAAGGAAGTTTGTCCCACCACCTCACACTCTGCAGCATTCTACCCCCTTCTACAATTCTTAGCTGTTTCTAAATTCCAACATTTTGCTTATTTTCTTGCCTGCTGCTGAGGACTGTGCAGAGATCTTCATTGAGCTGTCAAGTCTTTTTTCTGAGTTGTTACAGCTGTTTTCTCTTGTTCTGCCCCTGTGATCAATAGGGGCTTTCTTGACACTGTCATCTTGTCTGGTCAATGGCCAGAACTGGAGGCCTTATAATTTCCCAGAATTCGGCAACTGCATGACTCAGAGCATGTGGTTATAATTGTGGCACAGTCCTTTTTCTTTCTACGCTAGTTACAGTGCTTGAGCACGAATGATGTGTTCAAATGCTGCCTGGCATTTGAAAGGAACACTCCAACATCATTCTTTTCTTCAAACAATAGGTACTTCTGTGATCGAGGTATTGTTCACCAGCCTTTTTTTGACCATGGCCACTATTATCCAGGTTGTTATAAATGAAAGGTTATTATAGCCCCCTAACAAGTCCTGGAAAAGTGTCCAGCTGCTACAAAATGTAGCTGTTAGAATTCTCATACTCACATGAGAAGAGTTTTCTCATTCATCTTGTTCCTAAAACTTCTGTTGATAAACAAAGGAAGACCCCGCATGGGGAACAAGGAGCCTATACCTCACTGATTGGGGTTAAAATATAACACATCAAAAAGATCTGCTCCTTTCACAATGCTCTGAAGAGTTCTGTTACACATCACCTGTGATTTGCTGCCCTGCAACAACCTGATCTGTGTTACAAGTGTAACTAAAATGATACAGCCCTATGGTCATTCTCACTACTTTCTCTGTGAACCACACCTGCTCAGACCATTTGGACCACATTTTGATGTTACTGCTCATCCTGAATAGTTTCCTGTGCAAACATTATCAGTGTACTAAGGAATCAGGTGCTTCTCATTGCCTCAAAAAAAAAAAAAATTAGATATTCCAATTTTGCTTCTATGTCAGGTTCTTTCCATCACTGTCAACCTTTCTTTATACTGGAAATTATGCCTTGAGAACTTGGTCATGGTCTGTCATTGGTATTGCCTTGATTCATAAAGGTTGTAGGGACAAAAGAAACAGGTCCAGGAGCAGCTTTTCTCCTGTCCAAGTGTAAGGATAGCAAAAGAGCTTGATGATAGGAAAAGATGAGGCAGAATTATATTGATTATATTAGACTGTTACTGCTGCATACCTGTTAACTTAAGCTGCATTTAAACGGCTCAAAGCACTCTCATGTCCACTGTTTCGTGACAAGGGTCTCTTTCCATGTAGTATGTGAAGGAGGACTGGGCATAAAAAAATATAAAGACAAAATTTGGTTGAGAAGTGCAAACAGATCTAGAAACTCAGACCAGCTTTCAATCCAGTAACAGAATCCAAAGAGATTTTATATCAAGATGGAGAAGCCAAAATCTTATTTTGCCTGCCCTGAGTGCCAATGGCACAGTATCAGGGAGTCACAACTAGCCCCATCCTGGCTGGACAAGGCTTGAAGGGGAGAAGTAAAATCCTGTGTTATGATCTTCTCTGGGCAGTACCCACAAGTAGATACTTCCCAGTTTCCCAGAACTCAGCAATTCTATGGCTCACCGCATACCATTGTAATTATGGCTGTCAAGCCTCTCAGTTTCTTTGTACGCAGTCCTGGAGGCCGACTTGTCTGACCAAATAGTGTATGAAAGAAATATAGGATATTAAGAAGCAAAGGCACTTTTTGTCTTAGGAAAGCATGCTGAGCACAGATGCAATCTAAGCAGAAATGGATGCCATTAGTAATATTTTGATACCACAGCCATGTTGTGATTGTAAGGAAGCATAAAATTAACATTGCTGTAGTTGTATTAGTAAAGATAACCGGTCAGGTGCCTTTTGGGGTCACATGTAAGAGCCCTAGCTGTCACAGAACAGGTGATGAGGCTGGTATCCAGCAGAGCAACTACAGGGTGGCTTGCAGTGCTGTCAAGGGTTTCTGTCAAGACTCCTAGCAAACACTAAAGGTTCTAAGGTCTTAAGATCCAAATCCACTTTGTTCAGTGCATACAAAAATTAGTTTTCTCAAATATTCTATAATTTAGAAACCTTATATGGAACTCACGTTTAACATGTCTCCGTCTTCCCCACCTAGCAGATTTCCTGCTCGTTATTTGTGCTATTACAGCTTTACATCTGCATTTTTACAGGTTCCTAAGGACTTGTTCTCCCATCCATATCTCTGGAGCTGGTGCAGCACAAACTGCTGCAGGAACTCTTTATCTCTTTCTAGGGACCTTTCATTCATCATACTTTCAGGAAGGAGGAAAGATTATGAGAAATCTAGTTTCTTGCTCATGGAAGGGAATAGAGAACTGTATCTTGAGATGTTACATGAATTTTATTCTCTTCCTGGCCTTTCCTGTTGCTTCCTTCTTTTGAGAATAATATCAGAAAGCAGATGGGGGAAACCCTTTCAGTTTTTGTGAGCACCATCACTTTGAATTCTTTGCTGTTGAAACAGAGGGAAGTGCATGAGGCTGATGGACAGGCAAGGGAAGAATTTTTGAGGATGTAAGGGCTTTTTAATTCACCAACAGAATAATTTGAACAGCCCTCACCCAGGAAAAACACAAGTAACTTATGAAAGTAAGGCAAGGAGACTGATGACTGAGGAACAGTGCTAGAGCATAAAGACTGTATAATCTGAGAGTAAACCAAGTCCCATGCACATTCTCTCTATTCCTTTTAAAAAACAAAAATAATCCAGTCTGAAGACAGATAACTAATCAGTACCACTGCCCATCAAATATCTCCAAAAACTGTAAACAGCAGCTGTAGCTCAGTTAAAACTGACAGCTCATGAAGGACAAACTTTAGCTTAGAGCTGTATTTCTAGTTAGAGTCCTTTAAATTATTTTAAACTAATTTTAATTGCAGAAATCAAAATGATAAGTAACACAGAGAATAGTGGGAAAGAAATTAATACATTACAAGGAATAATCTAGTATTCTTTACTATTGAACTGAATAGTTCAAAGATAGGTAATCCTTTCATAGCCCCAAAACCACTCTCTATGCATAAAAGACCTTTAAAAGGGGGTCCAAAGCAAAAATTTGGATGCAGTTTAAAGAACCCCTGAGACTAAGGAAGCCTCTAGGAACCACAAAGACTTTTCCTTATACTGTCTTCTATAAATAAATGAAAGAATGAACGTTTCTTTTCATTCTTTTCTCTGCCACAGAAGCTCAGGTCTTATACACTAGCCTTTCCAACCACCACCTTGTATACTGTACAACTGCTGTCTTTTCTTCTTATTCCTCTGTCTGAAACCATAAAGGGTGACCTTATTTTCCTTGTGCCTAGGAATATGGCTTATGGTCCCGTTGTGCTCTACCTACTCCTCTCCTTTTTCTCATATGGCTTTTCTGACTCTAGAAAACCTTTCCATCAAAAACTCAACCAGATGGGTAGCAAACTATATGCTGGGGAAGAATGTGAAGGTTCTGAAATTTCACATCGAAATGAGTTAAAAGAAGTATCAGATCCTTCTGCCTTGCATGAGAATAGAGAAGCAAATGCTGAAATGTTAGTAATTGAACAGCTTTTTAAAGACAGGGGAAAAAAAATCAGTGGAATGAGTTAATTAGATAATGAGGGGGATAGATTTAGTAATTAATTCAGGTTACATAAAGCATTTGAGAATACTATGCAGAAAACTCATTGAGAAAAGTCCATCAGGGGATTAAATGTTATCCCCCCCCTGGCATTTTTGCCACTTTAATGTGAAATCATTTCTGAAAAATGCTCCCAACATTTTTGATAGAACTCAATATGTAGTCATCAGTAAGTATAGAATTTTTTCCTGCTTCTGAACAAATGTTTAAACAATTTGCTTTGGCAAGAAGTGTAAAGGATCTTGTATTAGATATGTGAAGATTAAACTTCTTGATGAGAATGCTGCTATGGTAATACACCTGGGGATCAATGACAGAAAAGAGGACATATTTGTGTTGTGGATGAAAGGGGTGAAAAAATCCTACATGCACAGATAGTAGCAAAGATTGGGTGTTTTTTAATCTCACATAAGACTAATTACCTTTGGTTAAACTGTTGTCATATATTTCCATTTTATCTTTCATAGGATGACCTGGATGGTTAATAATCAGCAGTTACACCTTTTACTGAATAGAATTGGATTCACAAGAAGGTGGTGGTGTGTGAATACTTGTCAGCTGATGTCATCATACAAGCAAACTTTCCAGCAGTTGAAACCACATGGACTCTGGAGATATAGTTCACGTTAGCAAGTCTATAACTGCATATGACAGCTACTACTGTTTTATTGAATTGTTCAGGTTGGAAAAGACCTCTGAGATCATTGAGTCCAACTGCTAACCCAATACCACCAAGTCCACCATGTCTCCAAGTGCCACATCCACATGTTTCTTGAACACTTTCCAGGGATGGTAACTCAACCACTTCTCCTGACAGCTTGCTCCAATGCTTGACAATCCTTTTCACGAAGAAATCTTTCCTAATATTCAATCTAAATCTCCTGTGGCACATCATAAGTCCATTTCCTCTCATCCTGTCGCTCATCACTAGGGAAAAGAAACCAGCCCCCACCTGGTGACAATCTCCTTTCAGGTAGCTGTAGAGAGCAATAAGGTCCCCTTCGAGCCTCCTTTTCTCCAGAGTAAACAACCCCAGCTCCCTCAGCTGCTGCTCATAAGATTTGTGCTCCAGACCCTTCCCCAGCTTTGTTACCCTTCTCTGGACGCGCTCCAGTACCTCAAGATATTTTTTGTGGTGAGGGGCTCAAAACTGAACACAGGATTTGAGGTGAGGCCTCGCCAGTGCAGAGTAGAGAGCATGTCCTCATGCTGCTGGCCACACTGTTTCTGATGCAAGCCATGATGCCATTGGCCTTCTTGGGCCAATGGGCACACTGCTTGCTCATGTTCATCCAGCTGTTGACCAGCCCCCTCAGGTCCTTTTCCACCAGACAGCTTTCTGGCCACTCATCCCCAAGCCTGTAGCTCTCCATGGGGTTGTGAGACCCACATGCAGGACACAGCACTTCACTTGTTGAACCTCTTGGTTTCAGCCCATTGACCCAGCCTATCCACATTCCTCTGCAGAGCCTTCCTGTCTTCCAGCACATTAACATTCCTGCCCAGCTTGGGATCCTCTGCAAATTAAGTGAGACTGCTCTTGATCCCCTCATCCAGATCATTGACAAAGACATTAAGCAGGACTGGACCCAGTACTGAGCCCTGGGAAACACCACTAGTGACTGGCTGGTAGCAGCATGTAACTCTATCCCCCACCACTTTCTGGGCCTGGCCATTCAGACAGATTTTTGCACAGGGAACAGAGGACTTGTCCAAGCCATGAGCAGCCCATTTCTTCAGGAGAATGCTGTGGGAGACAGTGTAAAGGTTTTACTAAACTCCAGGCAGGCAACACCCACAGCCTTTCCCTCATCCCCTAAATGGGTCACCTTGCCGTAGCAGGTGACTAAGTTGGTCAAGCAGGATCTGTCTTTCAGAATCCCATGCTGGCCGGGCCTGATCCCAAGTTATAGAAACAGTCTTTGTTGTCTTTTATGGCAATAGTAAGATTGAGTTCTAGTTGGGCTTTGGACCTTCTAATTTTCTCCCTACATAACCTCAAAACATCCTTGCACTCCTCCTGAGTTTCCGGCCCCTTCTTCCGAAAACTTTTGTCTTGTTTCCTGAGTTCCAGTTAAAGTTCTCTGTTCAGTCAGGCTGGTCTGCCTCCCTGCTAGCCGATCTTTTGACACATTGGGTCAGCCTGCTCCTGCACCATTAGGATTTCCTTCTTGAAGTATGCCCAGCCTCCCTGGACTCCTTTGCCTCTCAGGACTGCCTGCCGAGGGACTCTCTCAACCAGTCTCCTAAAGACATCAAAGTCTGCCCCTCTGGAAGTCCAGTGTGGCAGTTCTGCTGGCCCCCTCCTTACTTCTCCAAGAATTGAGAATTCTATTATTTTGTGATCTCCGTGCCCAAGAGAGCCTCTGACCATCACATCTCCCAGCAGTCATTCTCTGTTTGCAACAGCAGGTCCAATGTGGATCCTTCCCTTGTTGTCTCCCTTACCATCTGTGTCAGGCAGTTCTTTTCCACACATTTCAGGAACCTTGTGGACTCATTCCTCTCTACAGTGTTTTATTTTCAGCAGATGACTGGGAAGTTGAGGTCCCCAATTAGAACAATTAGTAATTGTGAGATTTCTCCCATCTTATGTAGAATATTTTGCTCTCTCTTGAGATTTTTTAGGTGATCTATAACAGAATCCCACCAGGATATCTGCGCTGTTGGTCTTCCTCCTGATTTTTACCCACAAACACTCAACCCTGTCACCACCATCATTAAGTTTTAGACAGTCAAATCACTCCCTAAGATACAGGGCTACCCCATTGTCTCTCCTTCTTTGCCTGTCTCTTTGAACAATTTACAGCCATCTGTTGCAGCACTCTAGTTGTGCGAGTCATCCACCATGTCTCCTTGATGTCAACTATGTTGTGGTTTTCCTGCTGTGCAATGGCTTCCAGTTCCTTCTATTTGCTGCCCATGGTGCATTGGTGTAGATGCATCTCAGTTGGGTTATCAATCCTGCTGCCTTTTTGGGGGAAGAAGCTCTAATTCCTGCACAACCATTCTCAGGTGCTTCCATAGTCTCTAATGCATCAATAACTTTTGCAACTGCAAGATGCTACTGCATCAATAACCTTTGCATCTTGCTTCTGGAAGCCTGCACTGCTTCAGTGGGGCAGGAGTAAAAGTTCAGCCATCCAGAGATTACAAGGAATCATGAAGGGACTGTGGGAGAAGCCTACCAGATCAGCCCCAGAAACTAGAGGTTTAATCCACAAAATGTTTTAGAAAAAATTTAAACGTTTTAGAGTAATTTTAGGCATTCATATAGGTGTAGTTCCCTGGCTTTTAAGGTGCCTGAAATATCCAGGTGCTAATTGTTTTTACTAGGTCAGTTCTGGAGAACACTTAAGACTGAATGTCTTCTGCCTTAACAGCACTGGATACACAGGCAAGTACCTCATTCTAGGCTTTGATTAGGCTTGAGTTTTATGTCTGCTTCAAATGTGATGCTTAGTCTTGTCAAAACAGGCACATAGGAATAGAGGCTACAGAGAACCAGCTAGAGAATTCAGAGGAGCTAGCTGCCTCTGCAGATCATGGGCAAGAACGCTCAGTCAGAGCACTCAATACTCGTTTAGTTTTTCCTCATGAGTTCGGTTCTTCTGTCCTTGTGGCTACTGGGGAGTCCCCTCCTTAGGAACTTCTAAATATCATGCAGTAGCTAACATTGCAAGAATCCTAGAATCATATAATCATAAAATCATTAAGTTTGGAAAAGATCTCTAAGATCACCAGGTCCAGCTACTGTCTCAGTCTCTTCTGTCATGGCTATGTTTTAATGATATTTAAGTATTCCTTGGACTAAACAGAAAGAGGGTTGTGCTATAGCACAGTAGATAGAGCATTCATGCCCTTGGAGATGCAACACATCTCTTCACCTCGTGAGGGACTTAATCAGCAGGTGAGAGCATTTGGATTCTTCTTGTTCTAGAATTTGGTTATTCCAAATGCTCAGACTCCTGTGTGGGAGCTTAAACTACTACACTGACCAAAAAGAAGCAGAGATGGCATTACCATCAAATCATTTGGTGAAAAAAACCCCATAGCTGTGGACATGGTTCCAAATTATGCTGCTTTACTAGCAGTGTGCATTGTCCTGTAACAGACATTGATCTTATATTCCATAAAACAGGGTAGGCAGATTTTTAGTGCATACTTCTTCTACTGACCATTGCAGGAAATTCCCTGATTAGCATATTTTCATTGCAGATTCCATATGTAGAAGCCTAATCCCTTTTACAAAAGTTATATGACACCTTTACTGTTACTTTGGGAGCATATTAAATTAAATTGGAGAATATACTCCAAAAACGAGAGAGAAGTATTTGAAAACAGCAGATTATAATGTATTTCATTACATAGGTCTCTGCACACTAGTAGGTATTAAAAGCATGACCACTGACTATGGACTGAAATGTAGAAATGCATTTGATGTACATACATAAAATCCTCTAAAACCTGTAATATACCTGCTCATGTCATTGAAACAAGAATCAAAATTATAGTAAACAAAATATGATGCCAGGACAATTGAACTAATTATATACCTTTCTACAAGTAGGAGTCATTTGCAGTTTTCAGCCACCACAAAGTATTGGTGAAGGTTACTTCGACTTTAAGAGTGTACAATTAAGTTAAATATTCTATTTGCACAGAAACAACTGGTTAAGAAACAAATCATATCTTGTGTGATAAATCAGCTCTTCAAAATCACTTTTTTTTTGTATGAATCTCAAAGCAGGAGCTTTAAAATTCAGATACCACGCAGATGCCAAGAAACCAAAGAAAGCCATTCTTCATAGGACTTCACTGTTATAATGACCAAAGCAGTGGCAGCTAAACTATTACAGATGAGCTGCACTGATATATGAGTTATATATCTAAAGTACAATTCATCAGCACTGTGTAAAAAAGTAGGAATAAGCAGAGTGGAATAAAAAATATATACTTTGTTCTAGCAAAACACTTAGTAACTTTCCATAACCCATTTTATTTTTTCCACTGATTTTTAGAGCCAAACATTCAAGACTTAATTGAAACTGAAGATAATGTTAACACTTTGTCAAACATTTGAATCGCTTCCAGTATATTGTAGTATAATCCGCTGTCCACAAACATCCCCTTCATTATTGCCTAATTACATGCAAATTTCATAAAATGAATGAGTTTTAAGTACTTGTCAATCTGTCATCCTAGGAACCACTGAAACATTTTGACTGCTAGATAAATAATCAGCAATAATCACGCTATGCAAATTTGATATTTTCTGTACAATTATCTGAAACCATAAATAACTGGACACAAAGACATTTGGCATTCTCTCAGAAAGACTTGACCTACAGGCTTTTTTATTCCAAACAAACATGCCAGCAGAATTTTTAAATTTTTGCCTAGATGAACGTGACCAGTAGAAGAAAAAAAAAGGATTTAGTGTATTAATATTTTATTACAACCTGGGAAAGGTTTCTTTCTTCCACTTTATTAAAAAAAAAAATTTGTTTTTCTCAATTATACCTCTCACCACAATTTTAGTTCTTTAGTTCTCTGCTTTTCATCTGTAATTATCAGATTGTATTTTGGTTTTTGCTTAATATTTTTCAAGTAATAAGGGAATTAAGTAGGAGGTATTGTTGACTTTTAATATTCCTCTCCTCTGTACTTGTTGTAGATCTTCTATAGTGTTTCCTACCATGATTCATTTTGACATTTCTAATGCACTGCAGGCACTTCAGCAGACCCAATACCAGGAGGCTAATTATCAGGATTACAGACAAGCTCAGAAATACATAAACAGGGAGTGCAGGTGCAATTGTGGACTCCAAAACTACTTTTATTTCCTCTTTACTCTGAGCATTGTATATGTGTCCCTGTGTGCATATATGTACATATGCATCTTGTTGTGTGTATTTATGTGTATTTTATGAGTGTGTTTTGAATTCTTAAATGTTGGCTCAGAATATGATGTTTTTTCTATAAACAGTAAGAAAACTCTTGAAAACATAAACAAGTAAGACAGTGTTTTTTTTATTTTACCAACTTCAAGTTTACTCTGAGATAAATATTTCCATTAATGTATACCACTGAAAAATAGCATAAACGATGGATAGTAGGCAGATAGCACAAAATCTGTATTTAAGACTCTTTCTTTCCTTTTAGTTTAAAAATGAATGCCTATTAATTGCAGTTGCATAATTTTGTGTAAGAATTCTTGGTCCTGGTCTATCTGCCACTGAACTGTCAGGAATCTGCATGATAATAGTATCAAAGTTATTGTGTAGGGCGCATGTCATCTTTTTGTTCTTTAGACTTTCCAAAGCTAAGCCACTTGTTTATACAGGAACATTGATGAATTTCAATAATTTTGAGATCTCGAATGGTCCTCGGGTAGGGGTTAGTTTCACTAACACAGATACAGGAGGGAAAAAATCAAATATTAAAGGTTTATACTAAATGACAAGTATTTGTCAAAACTGATCTTGAAATTACACAATTAAAAAAAAATGACAACAGGAAGTTTGGGTTTTTTTAAATTAAGTGTGTGGGACCAAAACTGTTTCTGATGGTTGAACATTCATGCTACACTACTTGCCAGCAAACCCACTGCTATGTAACAAAAACTATGGAGATTTCAAGTTATTTATATATTAAATGAATCATGGTTTACAGCAGAAATATGAAAATTATTTTAAATAATGAAAAAATGTGGGGATTTCATAATTTGTTCATGAATCATTTGTGAACTGGAAAAAATATAATGAAATTCATCAAATAAATGATGCTTTCTGAGCTATTTAGTCACCTATGGAGAAGCATGCTGAAGTGTTAATAGGTCAATGGCTTATTTTTCAATGTCTGTCTATATATTTCAAGAGGGTCTTTTTGTATATTTGTTGATCACAGGTAAGAAATTAGCAGGAAAATTATCTGAATATGGTATAAGAATCAGCATCCCACCTTTTATGGGCAGATTAGCTTTGAAGAGGTGACTAGGTAATGACAATCTTTATTTAGACTCTGCACCAAGCTCTGGCAAATATGTGATGGCAACGTAACTTTCAATACACTTACAGGTTCAAAATCATCTCTCTGAAATCCTTTTTCTTATCAGGGATCTTAATGGAATTACTTTCTATCATCTTAGCTATTTGGTATTCGAATATTTGAATTCAACAGAGACATGTTGAAATGTGCAGTTGCAAATTGTTTCAAGACTTGCAGAAGCAGCAACAAGCCCAGCCAATAAATGAGCGCCTGCTAGATAAAAAAATATGAAATGTGTGTCAGGCTGTCCTTTCCCAAAACCTGACAACATAAGTAGGAACCATAATAATATTTGCATGGTGATTACTTAAAGACTGTACAAGCTATAATGTTCCAAGCAGCATCCATTACATTGTGATTGCTCTGGAATCTCTAATGGCAAAATATATTAGGATTCTGGATCCAAAATATTTTTGTAAATAAGTCACTTGTACCTATTATGCATTCTTTTTCTTTGTTTCTGCATATCTACTTTACATATTCTGTATGTTTAAAATACAGATGATTATTTCAAAAGTAGGTTATAGAGTGATGAAACTATCGTCATTAGCTGAGAAGAAGAATAACATCGTGTGAAGACAGGGGAAAATACACCCAGGTAAAGATGAGTGAGCTACAAAAGACAGATGAATTAATTATTTTCATCAGTATGAACACACCAGGAAAGGATTTTCTCCTTTAAATACTCTTGCACTGAGAAGTGATGTGGACGGAGGTTTGTTTTGGGAAGAGAGAACCACTAGCAATGGCTATTTACTGCCAAGTAAGAGCCAAGTCTTACCTGGAGCGATGACTCATTGACAATGTAAGAAAATGTACCAATTAAAAACATGTACTTTCCTTTGCTGTCATATAATAAAATATTTAGTGCAAAACTGATGGAGAGTTAATTATATATGAATATAAAACTTATACTCTGCCCAAGTTACACACCCAAGTATATCTTTCAATATCCATTC
Source organism: Lepidothrix coronata (assembly GCF_001604755.1). Lineage (NCBI taxonomy): Eukaryota > Metazoa > Chordata > Aves > Passeriformes > Pipridae > Lepidothrix > Lepidothrix coronata. Next base: position 456,966 of record NW_016690240.1, on the reverse strand, counting down.
TTGGTTACTCATAGTAATTTCAGCAACAGTTCTTCCTTCTTTTCTGCCATCCACCCATCCATCCATCCATCCATCCATCTATATCACTACCGCTGCTGTTTAGCATCTCTTACACCCCCAATGAAAGGCTAAGTAAAAGCAGTTACAGAGTAAAGCAGTTAGAGTGACATTATCAATACCAATTTGACTTCTCTGACTAGCTGAGCACTAAGCTAATATAGCTCACAGGGTTGAACTTGGTTCCTTTTGTTGAGAGAATGTAAAGGATTTAGGAATTCAATTTTCCAAACTTGGCAACTGTAGAGAAGTGAGAGAAGGGGAGAATAAAAAACCACAGGAATTTAAAAATTCCTGAAATTTAATTTTTGAAAACTCCTTTTTCAATTAAGTAGGTACAATGACCTCTTTAGCCAGACAAATCTTGACATCCCTTGCACTATAATCTGAATATCCTTGTCAGCTAATGGTAAATATGTCTTCTAACTTTATGATGACTTTGTCTGGCCAATTCTGGCTGATGCCACTGAGTGGAAATATGTTGGTCTTGCCTTGCCCCCCAAACAGAAATATTTTTACTGCTGTATTGGTAGCTGCACTGATCTCCAAACTGTGGACAGGATCTGATTTCAAAAGATCGTAAGAAATGTTAGAGATTGAATTTTAAGGTGATTCCCATGCAATCACTGCAAAAGTTCTATGAATCAGTGCCTCTCTCCAGATATTTTTGTTTTAAATATAATCCTTACTGCAACAATTAATTGTGACATACATATCCTGTTCAGCTTACAAATTCCACCATCGCTTCTGTAGGAAATACTTGCTTGTACACATGTTTAAGCTGCTCTTCTGAATCACTGTACTGGCAAGACACTTCAAGAAAAACTTCGTATGCAAAAGAATCACATACAATTCTAAGAAATGCAGCATATACATAGGACAAGTAAGAAAAAAGCAAATGTAAGTCAGTTCTCAGGAGAATTAGCAGTGCTTTATGCTCAAACTAGAGTTTCATGATTCTTTTCTTCTTCCTTAAATATGTGCTGTTTTCTCCATCCAGATGAAAACACTGAACAAAAACATAGCTGAGAAAACACCTAAAAATGGCACCCACTGAGCTATGACAGATTTGGCAAATAAAGGATGGAGAAGAAATCTCACGTGGTCTACCTCATCCAAGCATGTAAGGTCAAGTTCACCTCTAGTTTGAAACAGAGAGCAAAAGCATGAAAAGCCGTATAAATGAGAAAAGGAATCTTCAAAGAAAAGTCCACAACCAGAAACAAAATAATCAAGTCTGTTTCTTATGGTTCATGAGTGAAGGTAAAATTTGATAAGGGCTAATTTCGAAGTACTTTTTATGATCTTGCTCTGGTGTAAACAATATATCCAAACTGTAGTTTTAACTTTGCTAAAGCTAACATTTTGGGTACTGCGAATTGTAGAAGCAAACAAAAAATATTACCATTGAAGTGTTGCTCAACGCAATACATGAGAAAGGATATTACAGACTGTGAACACTGCACAGTGCCTAACCCCAGTGAAAGCTCTACCTAGAAAGTTGCGTCCAACTTCAGGACAATAAAATGCGAGAATAAGATAACCTCAAATGCATGGAAATAAGAGCAATTTGAAGTAATGTATTTACTTTCTTTTGAGAGGTTACAGATTCATTGATTGAGCTCAGTGAAGTGAGGTTACAGAATGCTAAAGAATTGTGATATACTCTAAATGGCTGTGCTGCCTCCCTGAAGAAAGCCAAGAAAGGTATCCATTGCTGTTTCAAACTCTTGTGTTGGGTGCCCCATCACAGGAAGGACAAAACCTCTTTTATTTCCCTTTGCTTCCACATGCAGATTTTGCTTTATTAAAGTGCCCTTATCTTGATCAAGAGTTTTGCTCCATCTTATTTTCTCCCTCCCTGCCCTGCTGAGGAGGGGAGTGATAGAGTGACTTGGTAGGCACTTGGCATCCACCCAAGGTCAACCCGTCACACAAAAGTACAGTTAGTTATTGCAGCAATTTCCATATATCTTTTAATGTAATACTGAAATTTTACAGACTTTTTTCCCCTACGAGATCTAATGTTCTTCTTCTAAGGTCCTTCAGGCCTCGCTTTCATGTAGTTTTTTCTGTGGCCTTTAGGTGTTGTGTCTACACTAAACAACAAAGAATCTAATTACTGAGCAGAATCAGTGCTGGGGCTTTTTTGCTTTTCTGTTTTTTTTAAATGAATTTAAAATGAGAAATAAATACAGAGCATGAAATATGGAAATGCTTATTATCAAAACAAAATCTCCTAGATGAATTTAACATACTCAGAAACAAACAACTCAGCCAATAACTTAGTGGGGCTGTTTAATAATCATTATTCCTGCTTCAGTTCTCTAGTAGTTCTAAACTAAGTATCCCAAATATTTTCTGTTTCTACCAACTACTGTTGGTAGTTTATTGTATGTGAGACTTCCACTAGATGACAGTGGGAAAATGACTGGCAAAATGGAAGTGCCAGCAGAATCACAGTCTGGAGGAGAACAAAAGGGTAGGTGTGTTGTTCCACATCCACCAGAACTAATTGTGCTCAATTACATCTTGCAATAAACATGACATAATAAGGCAAAATTCTTTTCTTTGTAGCTAAGAAAAATTTCAACAAAATCTACACTTTCTTTAAAAATGCTGATTTTGGAGAAGTTTCATATTCTCTTAAGGAAATGTTTTGCCAGAAATCTTTTAAATTACTGTGATACTATACATAAAATGGACCATGTCTTTAAAATAAATTAACTTTGCTAATGTCAAGCATTTAAACTTTCAACATTTCCAGACTAAGCCAGTCATAACTAATTTTGGTTGGTAGGACTCTTTCAGTATGGTGCAGTCAACACCTGCTGCAGTTCACTCACTGCTTCTGCACTGACCCATTCCTTGTTCACCCTTCAGTATTGCAAGCAAATACAGATGCTAACAATGAAAGTAAAATCCTACTATCCAATTTGTTGCTCACTGCCTTCAGCAAATATTTTTTAGCCTAGAAAGAATTTTGATGGGGAAATCACACCCTGAGCTGCAGGCTTATGTTGGGACATTCACACATACTTGTGGGAAAGCTGCAAGCACAGCCCCTCAGTAGTTAAGAGCTCTGAGGAAATAAAGGCTGCTCATATAAACACAGTCTTCAGAAAACTACATCATAAACTAACAGGCAGGCACAGATCTGACCCTTTTCTCTCTCTTCATCCCTTTTCCTCCAAGGTAGATTTCTAGAAGGTTTCTGAAAGCTGGGGAGTACTAGGCTTTTTTAGCAAGAATATTGTAAATAATTTGGCCAACAAATCATTATAGTTGAAATTTGAAAAATATTGCAAGGTGAAGTAAGACATCTGCCCTTGAAGAATTTTTTCAGCCCATGTGGTTTATGCTAAAAAAATTCAGTGACATAGTCAAACCAGCTTAAAATAAAGTTTTCTGGGAAATTTGAGACAATTTTTATTATAGACTTTTCTACCTGCTTTGCCTATAAAAGCAGTATAAGCTATGTGTTTCAGCTCCTTGTTATAGTTATGTGTTACTAGATATGCATACAGTTTTTATCTCTGTGGTTACAAAGCACTATATTTGACAACTAGCTGTTTTATAAAAGGAAAATTAATATATTTTACTACATTCAACAATCCATTGAAATACATAAAATAATGATAAATATTTTCCTCTTTTGTTTTTGGTATTATATACATTTTTTTATGATGCTGTCATTGTTACTCAATTTCTAAGGTCAGTGGTTTTTGACACTAGTTAGTCTGTGGAGGTAAGTGGTATTTAAAGTATAACTCTGTCCATCAGCTTTTCTGAATGTCAGCATCTTGACATGAATTGCTGTGCATGTATCAACTGGGATATGGATAGTCCCATTAAGTTATCACAGTGTTGGACTATTCAGGAAGCTTTCTCCATCAGTTAAAATTCTTCAATTAATTTATCTGTTGCATGTGATGATAATTCTTAGCTAAGGTACATGCATACTGTGTGAATTAAACTATGTCTCAGGTTTTGTGGCCTTTATTAGTCATTATGCATCTGCACCTGTTCCTCCTCTACCTTTATTGAGTGTGCAATGTGTCAGGAAGCAGGATGTCAGACATGGTGCGAATCTGCCAAATGCTCAAGCGATAGAGATTTACCAACAGAAACTCTGGCCTAGTGACCTCCTATATTGAACTATTGATTTCAGAGCAAATAATTGGGTTTCAAGAACTTTTCAGTTGGTTCTGCACAATTTTTTAGAGGGCAGAGGCAGTGGCAGAGTAATGACATCTGGGGACAGTATAACTGTGGCTCCTTTCCCCTGTCATGTATATTCCCCACTGAAGCTGGCGAGTAGTTACCATCACTGGGGCAATTCATAGTGATTCAGCACTTTATTCAAAACATTAGGTGACTGCTGCAGTCAAAGCTTTGCAACCTTGATGGATAACCCTTTTTGTTCACATTTAAGTTTTGATTAAAATTTTCATCAGAGATTCAATTTTTGTTTAACCAGTTCACCTTTTGCCCCAGTGATTTCCCCTGGCTAGCTCTGCTCTTGACAGATAAAATAGACTTGTTTTGTTGCAACTATTGAGGAATATGTCAGGACTTATCGTGGAAGTCTTGGCTAAAAATCAGTGCTGAAGTAATGGGGTGGTGACGAGTTGCAGTCTGGCACTTCTCCAGACTGAAGTAAGATATTGGGCTGATGTGTTAGATCTTACCCAACTCTAAATGCTAGAAATCTTAACCTTAATAACATAAAATACTAGTGAAAATATATAAAAACGTTGTCCTTGTCCCATGGCTTGTATTCAGCTAAGTATTTATAGATTATTTTTCAGTAAATCATTGAGAGTTTTCAGGAGGATAACAATGCTGTGTTACCAGAAATGTATATGTAATATATTAGACACTAAAAAACAGGACAACTTTTTAACTTATTGCACTAATTTACATAATTTATAGTTTATATAAAAAAGGAATGTCGATAGCACAAAAAAAAAAATCTAAAAATTGTACCACTATGTGACTTTAAATCAAATTAAAGACTCTGTTTCTTAAAATGTGAAAAAAGCTAGTGTACCAAAAACATGAAATAGATTTTCAGTCAATACTTTACATTAATGACCAGGCTGCCTTTTCAGTTCAACAGAATCACTCATATGTTCCCTTCAAGGCTTGTGACATGGTGTCATTTCTGGTTCATAACGCAACTAATCAGGGCATTTTGAAAGGGCAATAATATTTAAACATTTTTTCAGAATAGGTTAACAAATTGGGTGCAGTCTATCAGTAAGTGGAAAATAAATTAATTCCTTGTTAAAGCATATGATATTTACAGAACGTTTAGATTCCTTTCAGATCTCAAGTCATTGTTTAACTCCCCTCACTGTTGGTGATCCACCATCTTTCTTTCCCTCACGCATAAATTACTGTTTTTCCACTTCAAAAGTCACTGTAGAAAGCCTGCCTCTCTCTTCACTCTTGACCTTCAGTGTCCAAAAAGAATGTTCTGTTACTAAAGAGATAGACTAGACTCACCTCACACATTTAATAATTAAACAATATATTTTATTTTTTGCTACAGGTAGTGGGAAAGATTGTCATGGATTTCATAAGCTAATTAAAGCTCAAAAGTACATCTTTCAAACAGCTTCTTTTCAAAAGTGATCTAAACATTGTTCCTTGCTGCTAAACCTGTGGGATTTTTGTGCTGGAATGGCAGATGAGGTATGTTATCAATCACACAAAGCTCTATTAATTTTATCACAACTCCGATGGCTGTTGACATTAAATGGCAAAAATTTGGCCATTGAGGTCCCTGAGGTAGTGCTTCTTCACATCCTTTCAAATGCTAATTATATTTTTGACCTTAAAAAAAAAAAGACTGTTTTTATCCCCAGCAAGCCCCCTTTCCCTCCCTCCTGATAGCAGAAGCATTTTCACAGGGGCATTTCTTTGCCACACTGCTTTGTTTGGTGGGATTTTTCTCTTTCTTTTGTTTTTGCCTTTTTTTTTTAATATTAAAAAAAAAGGGCATCCTTATAAAATTTCAGTAACTGTTTAGGGGAAGGATTGCTATAGAGTAGTGGTGACGTTAGCTTTCACTGAGATGAAGAGAAGAGAGCGCTTGATGATGAAGACATTTCAAGGACACCACTGGCATGGAATAGCTTTCTCTCTGGGTCAGTCAGTGTTTCAGATTGCTTAATTACTGCGAATTCATACAAGTAACTGAGATGAACACATGGAAAGCCATTAGGAGGTCTCATCTATTGTTCAAGTTCTGAGAGAAAAAAAAGGTAATCACTGAATTGGTGAGAGTTCTGCTCCAGCTTTTCATAGGATATCACTACCTGTCTGTCACTGGGAACTGTCTAAAGTAGCTTTTGTCATCTCCATATTAATATTAGGCACATCATTATTAAAAATAATGGCTGTGTCATATCTGTTTCAAGGTCATATGAATTACAACAGGAGTTGTAGTTTTTGCATAAAATAGAATATTCTGTACATTATTTATTTGGATTTACTTGTAGTTCTCCTTACAATGTCTTTTTTGAAATGTTGGTCCTTCCTCTGTGTCTTTGCATTTGACTAGAAATTAAATCATTTTTATCCTGAAAAAAAATATGACCCTTCACAAGCAGAATGCAGTACATTCTTTACTATTTAAGATGACAGGTGTTTATTGCACCCAAACATAGCTTCATGTTCACAAAAACAAAGTGTGAATGTATGGAATCTTTTGTGCCAAATTTTCCCTCAGCCTTTTAAACTGAAATTCAATTGAAGTCAGGGATCTAAGGGCAGAATTTAGCCCTTTCATATAAGGGTGGTGGGTGATGAGTGTAAGAGAAAAAGAAAATATATATGAGCACGATGAAGATCAGAAGGTATTGATTCACAGACTGGCTTTATTATAAAATTAGTATCAGAATCCAGATTGGTCATTCCCCTCAGTTTCCCTGACAGAGTCACCTCTACTTAGATAAAAGGATCTTCGTTTCATTGACTGTGGGCTTGTCAGGGCTCAGGACATGTAATGTGAAAAGGACAATTTAATTCTCTTTCCTCAAAAGTCATGAAATTACACAGATGAAATAATGGCTTGTGTTTGGATGATTCTAAAAGATGTTCTCTTTCTAAAGACAAAGAACCATCTTTAAGGTATTTTCTAGCCTATGCTATGGAGATGAGTGGGTCAGGTAACCATGATCCTGCCTTTTGAGCATACGTAAATGGATTCGTGATTGAAGGTCCAGAAACTGAGTGTTGCGTAGCAGGAAAGCGCTAACATGTTCTCATAGAAAGGGCAACTGTAATAACCATTACAAAAGTTAAAACCTGGTATACAGAGGTTAGGACATAGTTCTAAATGGATACGCTTTCTCATGTTAAAAAGTCACCTCTTACCAAAAGCTGTTACAGCAAGTATTTGTCACCACATTGTTACTTCTTCCATAATGCTGATGCACTGTGAATTTGAAACTATGATTTTGAGAAGTAAAGAACACATCATTCATTATATATATATATATATATATATATGGATGAAAAAATGGGTTCCATAATTAAAGAAAAAGATGCATATTTTTAACAAGGTTGTATTTCAGGAATTTGATAGAAATCTTTAAAATATTTCCAAAACTTAAAGGGTTTAATTTTGGATTATATATAAACTCTGGAGATAGAGTTTATGCCAGTATTTTCCAAGGCTTCAAAAGATAGCAGAGACATATTCATACAGAGGGTAAAGCATCAGGATGGTGTTTCAAGAGCCTTGACTTTCAGTCCCTTGCTAGCATTACTTTGCTCAGAGGCATTTAAACCAACTGTTTACTTGCCTTCAGTTCCCTCATCTGTATAATAGTAATGATACTTGACTTCTCTCCTAAAGCAATCAGAGATTTTGGAAGGTGAAAAAGACTTGTATGAACAGTACATATTATTCTAGATATGCACTCATGTGACCCATGACATCTTTGGCCCTTAAACTCCTATTTATAAGGATCCTTTTCACAAACCTGCAACCATCATTTCACTACTCTGATTGTTTTAATGTGATGGGGAAAAAAGTGTTCCTTACAGTAAAGAGAGTCCAGTATGAAATAACAGTGAAACCAAATTCAGATATAATTGCATGGTAAGAATCAAAAGGCAATTTTTAGTGTGTCTTTCTTAAGCATGTAGAATATCAATGGCCCAAGAAGGTCCTTACTATATTCTATTTATGGAGTATTATTGAGGCAAACAGTGATACCAGTCAACATTATGATGTTGATACCAGCAAACATTACCAGCCAGTCAGCAAGCCTGATAGGGCACAGTAAGCTTACGACATCTTTCAAACTGACCACAGTTGTCTATATTTTGGCACTTCTTAAAGCTTGTTTTTCAGATACTGTACTCTGCACCTTGAAATGAAAATATTTATTCAATGTATTGTGCAGATTCTTTATGATCCTCTTTTAAAAGTATAATTTTGCCTGTGAAACACTAAATAAGCTTGTTCTATTTATTCTTTCCAAGAATTCCAGTACTGATTATTCCATACTAAGAACTAATTGCTTGCCAAATTTCATTAATTTAATTTTAAACCAGCAGCTGAATTATACAAAGGAAAACAACCATTTAAAAGAGATAAACTTCTATTATTTGTATACTCATATAGTTTAAAAAAAACTCAAAAAAATCAAAAAGAAACAACAAAACCAATTTATTTTTCTTTAAATTGTCAACTTCTAGCCCCAAGCACATTTTTTATTACTAGTGCACAATCCTATAAAAATAGAGTTTTATAAATGAAAACATTGACAGACCCTTAGCAATAGTGGCACTACAGGGAATAGCTATAAACAACATTTTTATTCCTCAAGCATACTTTACCCTTGAAAGTTTACACTAATTACCTGTAGTTTTGTTAATGTTTTAAGCTGCCCTTCATCTCTCCCATCCAGACATACCACTCAGCTTCCTCAACAGATATATTCAACAGCTTCTGTTCACACCTGACATCAATTTCCTTTGATGTTCACAGTCTAAATGAGAATGCTACAGCAAGCTGGATTTGTGAAGTATACAGGATGCCTTTAAAATGATGGCAGGTATTTTCCTCATTAAAGCAGCCATAACAGATAGTTAGATATGATGCTGTCCCTCACCTTCCTGCTAATTAATGACTATGATTGCAACCCAAATAAGATCAGGCAATTAAATGTGATAACATTTCAGAAGTGAAGAAAACGTACAACAATCTTGGAATAGCTTCCTGTAGATAAATAAAGTTGATCTTAGCAAAATTAACATATAAATGTACCATTCTATCAAAAAATTACACAAACTAAAGAACGTAGTAATTTTACTTTTAATTGAAACATACACTGCGGTGGAGATTGAAAGTATAAGCAAGCCCCCTATCTGTTTTGTCATTTGTATTAGGAATAGGATAGTTTTAATTCTTCAAAGGAAGATTTGTGAAAGGATGTCTTTACCACTAAAATATGACCTGGAAAGATTTCTGCATCAAGATAAAGCACCTTTTTCAGTTCTGTGTTCTGCACCCGAGTACCTTCTAGCTATGCTAAATGCCAGAGTGCTTCCTGTCCCAGTGCCTGTAAACAGCCATGACCAGACACTCAGACTTTATGAGTATACTAAAAGTGTTTAGCAGAGATATCACTAATGTTTAAATTTGCCATCATAAAGTTTCAGAAATAATGCTTGTGATAGTGATGGGGAACTACTTAGAAAGAAATTCTTTACAGAGAAGGTAATCAGCCATTGGAATGGGCTGCCCAGGGAAGTGGTGGATTCTCCATCCCTGGAGGTTTTTAAGATGAGGCTGGACGTGGCACTTAGTGCCATGGTCTAGCAACTGTAGTAGTAGTGGAATAAGGGTTGGACTTGATGATCTCAGAGGTCCTTTCCAACCTGTCTGATTCTATGATTCTATGATTCCTGACAGACTGAAGCAGATAACTCAGCATTAATCTGTATTTCCTCACACTCCAAAGGATTTCTGTACCCACACTAGGGCTAATGATTGATTTATTGATTTTGAAAGATCAGGTGTTTAAGTCCTTAAAGTGATAGACTTACAATAAAGTTATTAATTCTGTATCTATGAACCCGTTTTAGTATAAAAATAGGTCCTAATAACAATAGACATATAGAAAAGACAAATGATCTGATCATTTTTTCCTCTACTGAGGACAGTATCTTTATGAGTGCCAAGCGCTGTGCAAAATGTGGGAGTTACCAGGCCTTCTTCTTTTTAGATTATCTGTAGACCCATGGATCCCATTAGAACAGGTAAAGTTTTTGAAGAGCACTGTGGTAAATACCTTTTCCAAGAAAACTTGGGCCAGTATTGAAATTGCCACACGTTGATCTTGTCCTTCTCTGGCCTTTAGTCTTGCTTTGAGTATATGAAAATCAACAACTTCATAATCTCCTCTTTAAAAGACTCTTCCTACTGCTAAGCTTGTTCTCCAGCAATGAGCACGCTTCTTCAGGTGCATCTTCTGACTGGTCGACACTGTATCTACAGCTCCTGCACACTCACAAGGCTATCCTAAATCACAGCCATGACAATTCAGCCAGTGTGATGTGTAACACTGACAACTCAGACAGGGATGTGTCCTGTCACTGAAGTATGCCTCTGAGAGCAGCAAACTGTGATGTATGACTCTGAGAGATTAGTATATTCAGCAAAATCACTTGCTAGATGTAGGGAATACCGATGGGGAGTGCTTGTTATCTTAGCGTCACAGGGAAAGACAATGCCCCAGGACATCCAGGCCAAGACTAACAAAGACATGCGTCCTTATCTTCAGATCTATGGCTATACACTATGACAGCTGCTGGCCAAAGCCTAGCAGAGGTATGCAAGACTGGAAAAAATTTTGCCCTTTCTGAAATTTATGCTTCCTTAAGGTGTAATTTAAATAAGTAAATAAAATGAGTAAATGAAAGCCACTTTCCTCTCCTGAGTGGATTTGTATGGGGCAGTCAGAATTTGGGAGCCAAGAAGAAATACTTAGAGCTGTGTCAAAACTTCACTGATATTTTGAACACAGAGAAAAGGCATGAGCTCTAGAATTAGTGTTCTTTGTTGTTATTGCAGCACTGAAGCCTTTGGTCTACATCTTTGTTCTGGTTCCCTATTAAACCTGAAGGTCAGGATCAAGGGGTTAATGCGGGATTTTCATGAAATATTAATTTGCTGCTAACTTCACATGCAGTAGTTTAACATTCTCTGTACAATTTGGCTTAAGCAGTGGCTGGGGACATGTTTATATGCAATTAAACGAAAAAGCAGTTTTCCTACCCTCTCTAACCTCTAATGTGAAGAAAAGTGTAACTGTGCGGAATGGTTTCTTTCACTTACACATTGATGATCAAAGGTAAGAATGTTTTTGTGAACTAACCATATATTACTTTGTCACATTCTTAAAGTTTTTTTTCTTTTTTTTTCCCCCCAAAAAAAACCTTATTAAAAATATACTAACATGCAGTTTAGTTTTAGTTAACTACACTCTCCCTCTCTCCTTGGTCCAACAATAATGCAAAAGTAAGCATTCAAACGATGACATCAAATTTAAAGAGCATGAACTTTGCAAGCTCTTTTAGGACGTAAAGCATAAATGACATCATAAGTTAAAACTGTGTTGCCATAGACCACGTAGCTATGACCCAGTGAAGAAATAATTTGCAAGACAATACAGAGATGTCCAGAGAGAGTCTGTGGGAACTGTTTAAATCTTTGAAATAAAAAGGTCATCCTGAATCTAAAAGGCTAAGGTCAAAAACAATGTTGCCAAAATAAGAGATGAATGATCCTTAAAACACAAGGGCTGTAATACAGTTAACATTTTTACTGTGACACAAGTGTCATTCTAAATACATATTCAAGATTGAAAACTAGCAGATTTTTATTTTTCTTGCTCCTTCCTGGTCAATACAATCTTATGCCCTTCCATTTAGTTATGCTGCTAAAATTGTCATCCAGTCCCTCCTCCTTACGTAATGTTATGCTGGAAGCATTGAAAACATGGTTTCTAATCCAGCAGTTTGATGCCTCTGCTTCAGACATAGAAGATCAGAGTTCTGGATGTCTGGTTTGAGCCTATTATCACCCCTTCTGGTAATGAACATTTTCCCCTGTTGTCATTAATAAACTATCTTCAATTTAAAGGACTTCCTGTCACCTTACCGCTATCTTTTTAAACTTAGGGTTTTTTCTGGAGAGTGTCAGACCTCTCCATACTTTCCAAAAGACATCCATTAGTACTCCTAAATACAATATTATTTCAAACGCTTTCGTACTTTCCCCCATTCCAACAATAATCCACCGGAAAACTTGTTTTAGCAATATAAACCCCACAAAATTAATCTGTTTTCCACCTGAGAATTCCCAAACAAAGAGAAATTATCAGTATACTTCTAAATTGTGCATACTTATGCTAATCAAAATACTTTCATTGTTAACCTGCATTTGTTTTGTTCATTAGTCATGTCACAAACTTGCCTTCAACAGCCTGTAAACTTCTAGCAAGAAGCAGAGCTGACCAAGGCTTTAGGTGTCATTGTTTATTAATTTTTAATCCTCCAAATTGACAATTGTGTTGGATTTACTTTAGTTTTTAAAGAACTTGTTAAAAATCTCTGAGATCATCTGAGGTAAAACTTACCAAAGCTTAGAACACAACCAACACTGGATATAGCAGTTATGGTTGAACAGTGAGAAAGGAAGAAAACCATATTCACTAAGTACAACACTACAACAATGCCAGCTCCAATACGTACTTAAAATTCAAACTAAAGCATTTTAAGATTTAACACAACAATAGAAACTTTCTTGCTTCTGACATAAAGGTGGTTATACCAACTTAAAAAAACCAAAACTCTGTTATATCTTGAAAAGAAAATTCCACAGCACTGGTCATAAACTGGTGTACAACATTATGTTTGGAATATTTTAGAATTTTTTTTGAGTAGTACAAATTTTTTTTGAAGTGTACAGTATTGATGGAGCTTTGAGTTTCATTTAATTCTGATCTTACTCAATTGAAAGAAAAACTTGGAGCAACAATGAAATCAATGAAAATACACTTGAATAAAATTTGCATTAGGTGACAATCAAATCTAAGTAGACTGACCATTGGAATTTAAACAAAGAGGTATATCAACTTTTTGAGTTACTTACTTCTGAGGCTTTTTTTTGAGGTCTCCAGGATAAATTTTTGTAACTGAGACAAAAATGCTGTAATATTACAATTCCTTACCCTGTAGACAAGCTGTTTCTGCTAATATTGAACACTTGATTAGTGGTTATTAGTCAGGCTTTTCTCTTTGGTCTGGATTTGCCAACTAACAAGCAAATTAATCATAGGCAAAACCCTAATGAATTCACCAGATTTATGCACATCGTTTAGTTCTAGATCTTTTGTGAGGAAACGCGACTGAATTCACATTCTCTTCTTGTCTGTCAATTTTATTCAACTAAGCTTTCTCATCTTATTTTTGCCAAACACACAGGATCTCTCTGATGGTTTTACAAACAATTTTTTCCTAATCAGAAAAAGAAAACTATTGCTAAATACATAACTTCAGACTCCCATAATATTTGTGTTATATCTCTTTTAAATTCTGTTAATGCTATTTTCATAGGGAGATCAGAGCAAAGCTGGATGAAACTGAGACTTTTAAAATTTTTATGCTGGTAAGCATCCAAAACAGCGTGTTTTACCAAAGCATTACTTTAAAATCGTGTTGTCCCCAACCTGCTCTAGCCCAAGAGCAATACTATTGAGCAACTAATGTGCTGTGGGGAATATTCTGGGTTTCTCTAGGTAGGCCTCAGGTTTAACTGTTTAATTGCCTGTGACTGCATATAATGTAAAAGGATTCTGCAGCCAGCCTGATTTCCCCAAGCCACCACTTTAAAAGAGTTACAAGTTAGCATTTAAGCATGACTGAGTTATAGTCATGCAAGCCAAATCAGAAACAGTAAGAATAGTCTCTTGCAGTATGTCAGTTTTCCATTGTAAAGACTTATCTGCTCTACTAAGGTGTCAGACAGCCATGAAAAATGGCAAACTTGAGAGTTAATAAAACTTTTTTAAAAATCTCAGAAGGGGTTTCAGTCAACAGCAGTGTTAATGAAGGTTTAGGTTACAGCTTGTTATATTCATCTTGACCATAAAAACCTCAGTGATGACCCAGACTAAGATGTGTTTATACCTCTTCTGGGGCTGAAAGCATATGCACAGGCAATTATAAGAGCTTTTCTGAAAGACAGGGCCAGTATAAGCAAACTAAATCTATTCCTGGATAGGACTTGTAGCTGGCTCTGACAGCCTTCTTGTCCCACAGAAAGTTTGTATTATTTGGAAAGAGATCCATTAAGTTTTCAGACAGAATCAAACACCAAAACAGCCACTTTGAAAGACTATGTACATTTTTATTTCAATTGGTCAAGACATGCTTGCTTGAAAATCTTCTCCCAAAGAGTTCTCATTAACACTGCAGCAAACTGATATTTATGCAGAGCTCTTACTGTGCTATTACTATCAGGCTAAACAAAATCAAATAACTAATGCCTGACTTAGATATCACAGAATAAACTGGGTTGGAAAAGACCTCTGAGATCATCAAATCCAACCCTTGATCCAACACTGCTGTGGTTACTAGACCATGGCACTAAGTGCCACATCCAGTCTCATCTCAAAAACCTCCAGGGACAGAGAATCCAACACCTCCCTGGGCAGCCCATTCCAATGTCTGATCACTCTCATGGTAAAAAATTTCTTCCTGAGATCCAACCTAAACCTCCCCTGGTAGAGCTTAAGTTCGTGCTCTCCTGTCCTACTGCTGGTTGCCTGGGAGAAGAGACTGACACCCACCAGGCTACAACCACCTTTCAGGGAGTTGTAGAGAGTGATGAGGTCTCCCCTAAGCCTTCTCTTCTCCAGGCTAAACAATCCCAGCTCCCTCAGCCAATGCGTATTAATGTTCAGAAATATTCTCTTCAGTATCTTTTTTCCTTTTGTGAGTCTTGAAATCCTATTCCCAAAAATGTTCTTCTGGACACAATGTATTTTTTTTCCTGAGTTAAAAAAGAATCCCTTCTGTTTCTATGACAAATGTAGATATGAATACTACAATAGAGAGTGTATAAAGGCTCTTCTGTACTACCATGTTTCTTGTAATTTAGAACAGCTCATACAGCTGCATAGACCTTGCCACAAGATATCTTGAGGAATGCATATTGTGGTTCCTTCTTTCATGTATTTATCTCTTCTCCTGTTGTATTATCAACAGGATTTTTTGCCCATCACATATCTCCTGTCCATATCCAGCCATATGACCAGGTCCTGCTGTCCTCTGAACACAAAGAAAGAGTCATCTGCAGGTCATCAAATATATCCTTGTCATATGAGCTGCAATGAGGTCCAAAAAACCTCAAGATGTTGTGCTACTCAGTGTGTCCACATCTGCTTTCTGTTAAGGGCATCCACAGGAGAAAAGGTGGCATGAACGAGAGCCACCGAATAATTTGGGTAAGTTGGATGAATAGATCCAGGGTCTCAGTTGGGCCTCTGGCCATCTCAGGTGTGAGATGTGGAGTGATTTCTTTCCTGACAGTGGCTTGCATAAGAATTAAAATTGCTATTTTCCTAAAACACTCTTAATTTTTTGGTGCTATTTACAGCAATTTGTCCTAATCAGCTCTGGATCCTGACAGAGTTTTAGTCTCATTCCTAGGCTTTTCTAATATTTCACTGACTTTTCAATGTAAGCTATATTTTGAAAACAATCTCTTGGGCTTATGAAATGGCTCTGTCAGCAGACATCAAAGTAATACAAGGAGGAATACATTATCATTACTTTTCTTTTAGAAAGGAGACCAAGGCACAGAAAGGGGCAAAAAATATGGCTATGGTCAACCATCAGGGTATCGGAAAAGCTAGAAAGACAATCTGGATCACCAGTCTCTTTCCCCATAGACACAGAAACTTTTTAAAGAGTAATAATATTCACAAAAATCTTCTTTATGGCTATTTATTGTCTTGAATGACATAGCTATCTTATTTTTAAAAACCTGTTAAAGACCACCGTCAGCAGAAATGCTATCTTACTCTTATGTAGTGCCACAAAGGATTTCAGAAAATAGAGATGAGACTGAGAGTTGATTATCTGATTAAGTTTGCCAAGCACATATCGAGCATAAAAAAGTATTCTGTGCCTCAAGCAGTGTAGTACAAATGTCCCAATTAGATGCATGACTGATTTTGATTTGGCTCATTATTTATGCAGAACATTGGCTACTAGTTTATTGTCTTACTAAGTCCTGCAATACGACCCTTAATAGTGATTGTGCCTGATACTAGGAACACAAATTCATTTTTCTTAAGGCTGCATATATAATTGTTGTTGCTGTAGTAGTAGTAATAATAATAATAATAATAATAATAATAATAATAATAATAATAATATTTTTCTCTTTCTCCCTTGATAGTGACAGAGATCTGAGATAAAAGAGAAATAATTCCCAAATCTTGAAAATAATTGCATGTGAGCAGTAGCATTTGTTTTATCAAATTTAATCTTCCCAGGAGTTAGACCTGGAAGACTATGCCTAAAATGTTTTACATAGTCAGGGGTGGGAAAGACACACTCCTGAAAAGTAACTCAATTATCAGAAAATAGAGTCTAAGACATATCAGAAAACTTATTTTCTGGAAGCAATTACTTCAGTCTATTGATGATAGCAGATCTAAAAGTGACTGGCCCAGACTGGGATGCTCAGATTTTGACTGCCTTCATTCAAACATTTGAAGTCTGTCCTATGAGACTCCACAAAACTCTGAGCTCTCACGTTTAAAGAAAATCCTTTGAAGCCAACTTTTAGACTGCTGCCATGAAGTAGTAGAGAAAGGGTGTCTCTAGAAGAAGATGTTTTCAAAATCTTCTAAGTGAAGCTAAAAACCTACTGAAAACTATGCTTACTCTTTACTGGTCTATTTCTTCGGATAATCATTTTCTCTGGGAAATCATTTTCTCAGTTTCTTTGCGGAACAGTTCCTCTGTTGCTATAGGGTCATGTTCAGTGCAAGTCTTTGAAACCTTTGCAGGATAATCTACAAATAGATTCCTGCCAATTCCTGAATGTCAGTCTCAGAAATGCAGAGCACCAAATATCCATCATTAATAAAGAGCAACAGGACATGCAAGGAGATAGAATGTGAAGCTTCTTCACTGAAAGTAAGGGAATTTTTAAAAGAAATTAGGTGGGTAATTAACTTCCTGTCTCATTAAGAACACATATGGTTAACCACCTGAAATGTTGGAGTTTTAAAATCTAATGCTGGAGCAGAAGAAAACCTCAAGATAAAGTCCAATATAGTGAATGGGACTATGGGGCAACCAAATGGAGTTTACAACTCTTTTCAATTACGTTTTCCTAATATATTAATAAGTGAACTGACTATTGAGAGTATATTTGTAAAGACCATATTTTAAGCTAGCATGGGAGAAGGAGGGTGATCTTTCAGTGTTTGCAGCTGTGGTATTAAGACTGCAGATCGAGCTTCAGCTAGCACAGCTCCCATTTTGTCCACAAACAGGTTACTCTTCTTGACCAACCAAGGCAGCAAGTATTATTCAGCAAATTGATCTGTGTTTTAGAAAAATTAACACATTGAAGAAAATGATAAGGTGTTGAGACACTGTTCATGAAAGTAGAAACATGATCCATCACAACGGATTTTTCTCTCATCTAGGTAAAAGTCATTTCAGTAAAAAGGAACGCTAATAAAAAGGAAGAAACATTTCTAGATTAAGAGATGCATACAACATTTTTCTCCCATTAGCTTCAGTGAGTAGTGTGTTCACTTGAGTCTTATTCATATTTAGACGCATAGTTCTGAAAATTATTTTGAAACATTATACAGTCATCAAAATTAAGGAAATTCATAATAAACGTGTATGGCAACATAAGCAGCAGTGCTCATAAATGCTAGTCTTCAGATCTCCAGCTTTGAACTCTCATGCTTTTATTATGTGAAAATTTCACTGGATTTTCCCTAGTGTGGAGATTCATGGTAGTACATGCTCGCACGATCTCTCTGGTATCTAATAAAGATTGATCTTGAGATTTAGAATCTTTCTCAGTGAGGATGCTAACAAAGGGAATTCACTGCTACCCAGCTGTCAAATTTGGTTAAAATTGGCCAGCAGGTACAAAAAGTATTGAGGTAGATTCATACATGCACAGGGAGGTTTAAGTAATACTATGTAATTCTCACCGCTTTATGAGCCAGGGTAAAGGTGGATATCTGATCCTAAGAATTAATTTATTTCAAAAATTGAACTAGTGCCCTTCCTTTGAAATAAATGCAATAAACCCCAAACTTTCAGATCTCTGGAGCTACCATGAAATTATCTTCATACTTTGTGTGAGGAATCTGATACTCACAAAAGAATGTTAAAAACCCCTTAACTTTCATTTACAGTACATCAGTCATCTCATATTAAGGAAAGATCTTTAATACATTCAATTCTGCACCTTTCCTTTACTCATCACCATCCATAATGTAAAAATATCTTTTTAGAATCGAATTATGATGAATATTGCTCTTCTCAGGAATGATTCTAAAGCAGCAGGTACTCATGTTTTGTTAAAAAAAATGATAATAGTTCAGGATTCCATATAGTACATGGGTTTTTGACTTACTCATGCTATCTTCAACTTTTATTCATATAGAATAGTGAAAGATATATGACAAACAGCTCTCCAGGAAATCAAAAATATCAATGACTATTCTGCCATCTCATCAAATTTTCCATCAAAGTTTCCTTCTGGAACACTTCCTCTGCCTAGTACTGCACAGATTGTCCAAAGTAGAAGGACCTAGACTTTTTTCCTTCTTGCCCCCACAAAAACCACTAACAAGAGTAGGGAAAAAAAATCTCTGCAAAGCAGTTCTGTTTAACACCTGTTTCTTTCTGTGAATAATTATTTTTCATGTCATTATTAAATAAGAATTGTGGTAGGTCTCTTTCTTGTGTTAAATAAACTACTTGAAAGTCCTCATTAGAGAAAAGGATATTTAACTCAAATTCAGTAAACTTCAGTGGGACTTCTGGTGCTCCTCGTTTTCATTATCTGGGCTGTAGATATCAGAGAAGTACATTCACATGAGTTTCCTTAGTGACTATTAACTGTACTGTGACATTTTCGTGTCCTCACACAGATGAACAATGTACAATGGCTGATCAATATAAAGAAGTTTGCAAATAATTATTTCCAAAAAACCGTTTTTTCCTGCCACAGTCAGAGTTGTTAAAATTAGCCTAACCTCCTAAATGCTTTGTCAGTTTTCTTTCTCTAATTTCTTTGTAATCTACCAGGAAACGTCCAGGAGGTTTCTTCATGAAATAGATGCTCAGACTATTTCTATAGTTTTTTAAAGTGTCTCTTCTAAGAAGGGTAACAGCATTAATAGTGAATAGAAGAATTAATCAGGCAACAGAGTAAATGAATAAAGTAACCATTACATAAAGGATATTACTGAGTCCTCCCTTGTTGATTTGGGGTTTTTTTTTGTTTGTGTGCTTGGTTGTTGTTTGTTTCTTTGGTGGTTTTTTTTTGCTTTTTTGGTGGTGGTGTTTTGGTTTGGTTTTTTTTTTTGGTTGGTTGGTTGGTTTGGTTTGGTTTGGTTTTTTTCTCCCATTTGAAATTTATGTCCTGAAGATGTCAAAACCAGAGCTCAGGAATAAGGTCCTACATTACTGATAATATTCTTTAATTGATGTATCTCAGCTTGCTTTTTGCCAGTTTCAGCTTTTCTAATAGATTTTTAAAAAATGTGTGTTCTTCAGTCAAGATGTACATCATGGAAGTTTAGTCTGCTCAGTGGTTACGTGAACTATTTTGAGATGACAATTTCTCAGGCAATCGTATTGGTTGTAAATGGTCACATAAAGCAAAAATTGAAGCATTCAGTTTATTACATATTATATGGGATGAACTGAGTGATATAGTGGATGATGGTGAACTGTGAGACAATTTATTTATTCTTTTTCATTAAAATTTGATATTCAGTCATAACTCACACAGGGCAGAATGAAGTTTCCTAGTCCACAATAGAACACCCTCCATATTTTATATTTTAAAATAATGCAGTAGTTATTGCAAACAAAACATTTCATTTAAGAGTAGTGTTTGGGTCAAAAAGATAAATACATTCATTAATCAATACTAATTATGATTTTGATACACATATCAGTCAGCTCATATAAAGCAGTAATTTAAGACATTAAATGATGTTTAACACTTATTTATGCTGTTCTATAATTTACATCATAGATAAAAATAAACATCCATCTCAGTTTTCCTTACAGAATCTATCTGGAAGACCTATCAATAGTATTTTATTCATCTATTTTAGATGTATGTGAGAAACTCCTCACCGTGACATCTGATGATCTATCTAGTCATAATTGTAAAAATAGTAACTCTAAAAAATGTCATGCTTCCTCTTGCCTGACTCTCCAGTAGAAAAGCTAACAATTCTGATGTTTTTATCCCTAAATAACATCAACTCAAAAGGAAAAATAATCCCTAACAACTGACCCCCCAAGACAGAGACAAATGAATGAATAATGGAAGGAAATAATATCATCATCCAGAAATGCTATCACAATATTAAGCAGGAATTTTCATGCAATCTGAGTACCAACTAACCAGCTCTGGCTGTCCTCAAATATTTACCTCTCACTATTTTTGACAATGTGTTTCTATGAAAGAATAAAAAAAATGTTTGCAGCCCGACTGTGGAGTCCCTAGTCGTGACACCTTGCAGAAATATAACCTTTCCTACAATAGGAATAAGCAGTTGGTTGTACAACATATTTTTTTTAGAGAAAAGAAAAAAAAAAATAGTGAAAAGTACTTATTTTCCATGACCCTTCTCACCCCAAGCAAACAATCTGAACAGGAATTTTTTTACCAGTACACTAATGGTGTACCACTTATGACCACTGCAGGAGAAAGAATACTGAGATAGGTAAGACCTTTAGCATGACCTAGTACAGTTATCCTTCTGAGAAAGTTACAATGGAAAAATTCAAACCCCAAAAAGTACAAAAAAAGGAGAAAAAAAAAGGGAAGAAATGAACTGAAGTACACAAAGATAAATATATATACAAGATTGAAGATTTACTGCAACCTTACTGTCAAGATGACATACTTGCAAACAATATGTTAGTCAATGGATGCTTCTTACAGGAAGGAAAAATAATTAAAAAACCCTAATCTGAAAAAAATTAAAATAAAAAAATCACATGACTTTCTGAAAGAATGTTCTTGCCAACTTTCATTTTGAAAATACATTCTTTCTTTTTGCAGGTTCTGATTAGTATTACTTTCTATGTAGCAAAAAAGTACAGCTTTCTAACTCAATTTGCCTTTTTTATGTCAGTGTAACAGTAGTATTTTTCATTAGCAAATCATTCTAATAGAAAAATTCTGAAACAGTTTTAATATGTCTTTATATATGATGTGGGTGCATCCAGATGCACACACACACAGACACATACCCTCAAACAGAACAATAATCCTTCTCAGATGTATCTTTTAGTCATTAAGACCATGTCTGAAAATGTTCAGTAAATGTAATGGCAAAAATCTATTAGAAGCTTATTTTTTAAATAGCCACCCTAAATATTACTAAAATGAAAAGGAACTAGTGAAGTTACCATTTTGATGACATCCTTAGGAGATGGTCATCAAGAATAAGCCAGTTTCTACCTCCTTTTAGTCTGCTTCTATCTGCAGTTTGGATGAAATATTTCTCCTTGTACAGGGAGACCCCCACAAAGCTTACTCACTTTGTAAGCCTCACTTTGTAAACCTATTTTCAGGCTTAGTAATGAACAGGCTTTTCATAAGCTTAGTCAACAGGAGTGAAATTCAGTTTTTCCAAGTGTAAGATAGTGCCTGTGGAACAGAAATATTCATTTGCAGAGCAACCTACGATCTTTCTGGAAATAATATACAGTAACACTGCAAACGAGATGTATTATCATTATGCTGATGAGAAGATCAAATATTTCTTTTTCTTCCATAGTCAAAATATTGTTAATGGATGATTTTCTGCCTGGAAGGACATTTTATGAAATTATATGCTGAGCCCACCACTTCTTGACTGAAGAAGATAAAAACAAATGAAAAAAGAAACCTGCGTGAGAACTACTTAATGGGAAAAAAAATAGAATCAGAAATGGGGATGTTCATTCTTATTGCATGTTATATCTCTTTTGTCTTTCCTTTTAAATCTAGTCTTGTTGAATCATATGTTCTTCAGAGCAGGGACTTTTTATAGCGATTTCAGTGAGTCTTGGCAACAATGGTGTATATTCCTAGTTGTTCCTTAGGCATTGTTACAGTATCGATGAATAAAACCAGCGAGGATGTCTGCACTGAAATGCTTAGCAATGCAGGCTGCAGTCTTCAGGGCTACCATTGCATTTCAGTGAGGGTTTAGTAGTTTTAGGTTCTTATTCTTTCAGACTTCGATTTTGTTTGTTTGTTTGATGTATTGCTGTTCTGTGTTTGCTTATTTTCAGAGTTATCCTGGCAAATTTATACTAGTTAGATTAAATAAAATTATCAGTTAAAAGATTATTTTCTATAATTTGAAATGAATGATACATGAACTATTCTGTCAGTTGAAAGGCAGGATAGTGCTATGCTTAGATAAAGTAGTAGACTTGATGATGATAAAGAGCTATTAAATTTGCTTATGTAAAGATGGAATGAAGATACTAAGAATTATAATGGAAGGCAATATCCTCCCTATACCCACTTCTGGGGTTTTCTGCCAATTAAAAAGAAATATGTAAAAGATGACACCAGCACACTAATATTTGCACACCTTTACTTTGAACAGTATAAACTACCTTCAGACTAATTCTACAAGTTCCTTGCCATACCCAAGCATGCCTCCTAATTCTCTTCTAGTTCCACAGTCACACTATGCCAATCAGCCCCTCCCAGGTCGTTGAAGAAAGCAGTAATGACTCCCAGGCTATTTTTCACTTTCAGTTGCTGTTATGGAGTGTTTGAAAACTTGATGAATATCAGAGTGCATTTTAGCATAATACTTAGGAACTGAATAAAACATAGAGATACAGAAAACCAATTGACATGAATGACATATCTCTGCTATCTATTAGAAAGACTGCATACACAATAGTTTTTCGGTTGGAAAAAAGCACAGGATGATTTTACTAGAGCCATTTACCAGCTGCTCGGTGAATAGGTCAGCAGCATAAGAAAGATAGCTTCCCTGTTAAAAGTGTGAGTTGCATTGCTCATTTGTCATGCACACTCGTGTTCTGAGTGTCAGTAATAGTAGAGCCTAAGGAAACAGCTCAGTTTTAATTTCCTTCAGCTTTCTAGTGAAATCATAATGTTGTTCTGATGACGTCATAGTCTCCTGCAATTTTGTAATCTTCATTATTACTTCAGTCCAGGATTAAGAAATGTATTGAGATCATGATTTCAATAGAACATACAACAGGATACAATAGGATACATATTCCATTCCCTGTTATGTTCTTCTATCTCACATACATCTTTTCTTGAACATACAGGGCTCTGAAACATGTTTTATCAATTGCCATGTACAGAATCCTACCAAGCATATAAGTACAGAGAAATAACTACATAAGCCAACTTTCCTGGTTGCTTGGAGAGATGGAAGGGAACAGCTAAACACCCTGCCTGTTCCCTCACAGGAAGAAGTCAAAACAGCTCCTATCAGACATGTGCCTTCCAAAAAAAACCACGTGCAGCACAAGTTGTATATCACTGATTTAGTCAGTTCTTCCATCTGCAAAGAGCCCAAAATGCTTTACAAACTTTACAAGAAGCATTTCATCCACCACTGAAGTGCAGCTGCCTATGGAGTGAAACTTGGCAGCTGTTTAACAGAACACATAAGTCCTACACAATAGTTTAGGGGAAGAATTTTTTAAGAATAGTGCAGATGGGAATGTAGAGAGGTAGAATATAGTTGCATGAACTGAGTGTATATATAGATAGGAGATGCAGGTTGGCCAAAAGAATCAAAATTATAAATTTTTTATATCACAAAAGTTTTCAGGCATTTTGATTTATGTCTCAGAGAAAATTACTTTGTAAATGTTCAAAGAGTACTATTTTCGTTTGTTCCCTTCCCCACCCTGCTCAGGTCTATTTTAATCACTCTATCCATCTGCATATTAATTGAGAAAGAAGTCATATATATGCTCAGAGACAGTCACTAAAACCACTATCAGTGAGGTTAAATAAATTGTCTACGCAGAAATATTATTCCACCAAATACAAAACTTTTACATCATTTCCAAAGTTGAAAACCAGGTCTGTAACTCTCATTTACAGATATTTTCCTCGATTTTCCATAGCATAAAATTCTCATTTTGCCTCTTCAGGATCATATTTTGAATGATTTTTTTTTCCACAAAGAAAACATTTAATAGGCTCAAATTTATACTAACCCATTCAGTGATTTAATTTTGCAGAAATTGTACAGGGAAAGCAAAGAGAAAGGGAAACAAAACTTTGGATTCTCTTATTCTTTTTTGGCTCTTTTATGAGCCCCTTTAGGAATTGCATATATTTGAATGCACCATCACTATACCTATGCTGCTAAGTAGAATAATAAAATAATTCAGGTTGGAAGAGATATTTAAAGTCATCTAGTCCAAATCCTCCTGCAATAAGAAGAGACATCCTCAATTACATAGTGTTGCTCAGGACCCCTTCCAACCTGACCTTGAACATTTCCAGGGATGGGGCATCTACCACCTCTCTGGGCAACCTGTTCCAGTGTTTCACCACACTCGCTGAGGTTTAAAACCATTAACTCTTGTCTTATTGCCACAGGCCCAGCTGAAAAGTTTGTCCCAATCCACCTTGTAAGCCCCCTTTAAATACCGGAAGGCCAGAATAAGATCTCACCACAGACTTTTCTTCTCCAGGCTGAGTAACTCCAATTCTCTCAGCCTTTCCCTTATAAGAACCTTAATTAGTTTTCCATTAGGAAAACTAAGGAGAGGGAATAAAATGTATGTGTGGTTTTTAAACAGCTTTGCTGGCTTAAACTTGGCTGGGCATCATTCAAATACAGCACTGGGAAGCAGAGGGATTTTAAGTCATCCATTCACCCTGGGGTCAAGGAGGACAAGGTCACTTATGACGTCAGTTAAAATGCATGGAAACTAAGTAAAACTACTGTCAATAAAATGTGTTCAATAAACTAAGAACAATTAAACAAAATCCCAACAGCTAAGAAGACCTGTTCAAGGAAAAGATCTAAATAGCAGGAGAAGGAATGTTCCTACCTAAGCATGTTGTTTGCAGTCTTTTAAACAGCTTCAATATACTGCTCAGTTATTGTCTCAATATATTGAAGAAAACTATCCTTACACAATGATACTATTAAAAACAAAAGTAGATGGAAGAAAAGTATTTTGATTTTGTGTGGTTTTGACAATAGCCATTTTATTATAATAATGGATGACAATTATATATCTTCTCCTCAAAGTGATCATAAATATCCAATATCTAACTTTTCCCTGTATGCTAATGATGATGTATGTCATCTTTACTTGTGATAATTCATTTATATCATCAAGGTAAGTGACACACAAGATGATTTTCAAACTTTTAAGCTAGCAATGTAAATAGAGAAATTAATTCTCTTAAAAATGCATCTCTTCAAAAAATTGCAGTTTTGTATTTGCTGGAATCTTTTTATAAACTCTTGAATTGTAATGCTAATAAAATAATAGTGTGTCTGCTTGCTGCATCAGCCAAAGCAATCACATAATTTGCCAAAAAGATAGGTGCTAACAAGTGTTTCAGTTTTCTTTAACAGAGCAGTTAGTGTTCAGTGAATACCTGACCTTGGCTTTAATATTTTTACTGACAATATAATGTTGATGGTGTTGGCTGAGGAGATTTGGCTGGGCTGTTGTAAGAAAGCAGGGAGACTCCAATTAAAAACAGTAGTGCAAAGAACAAGATTCCCAGTCCTTCGACACTTATTGGTGTTAACCACTAAGCTGCTGTGCTTTCCTCTCCTCTGAGCAGATTCAGATGCTCAGACTTATAGGTAGCCTGGAGTCAGTGCATAGCCATCTCTCCAGACAGGAGCCTTGGGCATGACCTGCGTGCAGCTGAGCACGAGGGAAGCTGTGAGCAGCCTGTCATCCTGATTACATGGCCTGTTGAGAACAAGAGATTTAAAACAAATGGAGCCAAAGTAATCTGGCAGTTTAGGGAGAAAAGGTTAGTTATAGCCAGATTTTATGGTACAAAAGGAGAGTCTTTGCCAGTATTTTAAAAATTATTATTACTTGACAAAAAAGTGCAGTTGCCCCACATCACAGCTTCTCAATATTATTTCTAGGTAAAACACTTTTTTACAGAGGGACTGGACAGCCTGTTATCCATTGTATAGTTACAGTGGATAACAAAAGTGTGAAATCCTTCTTTCTGAAGAAAATGCATTCTGACAAAGCCAGCTGAATGGCTTCTGTCTATTTTCCTCCCCTCTGACTTGAAAAGCATGAATTCAAACTTGATACCAGTGGCACTCTGGTCTTTTCTTAGCTCTTAGAAGCTCTTCATTTGACATAGAAAGCAGAAAATTCTCTAGTGTCACCCATCTACAAACCTATGATGGGAACCCAATGTTATGCTGTCAAATATGCTTCAAGGGGTCTTTTTAAACTTTTCCTTGGAAGTCCTCTGTCATTTCCACTGGAAATATGCACTCCATCAGAGAAAACTCTAGGAGGAGACCTACAGGGTGTAATGATCGAGAAGAATTTGAAGAAAGCTTTGACCAGCCCCATGTGAAAAATAGCACTGTCAACAAGGACTCCTTAACTCCTTTCATGTAATTCTACTTCAGAATGACTCCTTGAAGATGACATTCAACTAAAGTTAAAATTATCAGTGGAGGTAAATAAATACTGTCTGTTTCAATTCATTAAACAAGCCTGCTGATCCCTGATACATCCAATTGTGAGGAGTAGTAGGAAATCCCTCTTTTATATATATGCCTGTAGGCTTCAAGCCCAGGGACAGGTATGAGCAACAAGGCCATGAGGTGGGATATCTCATAGAAAGTTTTACTGAGTTTATATGAGCACAGTCACATCCACGATTTAGTCATGACTCAACAAATTAAGACTGAAGTCTTGTCCACTTAAACCAACATTATCAGGAAATGTTCTGAGGTTTTGGCTATGGGCTGGGACATACCCTTGAGGGCTATGGGCACACAGAGCAGGTCCCAGCTCCAAGCAAGGCTCCTGGGGCAGTCACCCATGGAGAAAGCTGGTAGCTAGCAACTGAAAGAGGAGAAAGACCAGTTTTCTATCCCTCAACTCGGCCCATGCTGGCTGGGAACTGCCTGCTGCAGGCATTCCCAGTGCTGCCTGCTGCCAGCACCATGCCATGCTGGCTCAGTCCCATCTTGTTTGAACTCACCTGGTGGGGGCAACTGAAGAGACAGATGGGAAATGCCTCCCATGTCTCCCCACAGGAACAAGGCTCCCCTTGATGTTACAGCGGGGATAATGGCGGCACGGTTCAGCAGCCTTGGTTGGTGGTTTGCCAGCCAGGCTGTGAATAATCTTGAGACTGAAATCCCTTGCTCCGGTAGAGATAACCTTTATCATCTTGAAGGGGAATTTTTCCCCAGCAGGACACAACAGCAGCTGGGGATAAAGAAGACAACTGAGGAGATACAGCCAAGGGGCATGAATGCAAGGGTGGAGGGACAATGAGTGGGAAGACTGGTAGCTGTCAGAACCCAACACCAAATGCTTCCCAATTAACCACTGCCCCAATATCCCTCTGCCTTCCCAGTTGGCAGGAGGCACTACTCAACCAGACAGCCTTTGTTTTTGGTGCGGGGCCAAAATACATCAGTCAGCCAATAAGTGAATGTTACAAACACAATCTACTGGACTAACTCTAGGATATATATTTTCAAAGTTCATATTTATAGTTTGCAAACTCTGTCTTTCAGATAGCAAGTCCTAGTAACACCAGAAGCTGTTGAATATTCCAATCAAACACAAAATTAGAACAGGATTCTGTGCCACAAATACAAAGTAAAGCCATCTGCCAAATTTCTAAAATACCTCACCTAGAGATCTGGTAATTTCTCTTGTAGCATGAGCATAATATACAGCTTGCCCCTAAAGAAGCAAACTTTGCTATATTTAGTAGATTCTAACAGTAAATCCTAATCATTGAAAGACTATCTTCATGCTATGTGTAGATTTAAAGATGACAACTGGTCCAAAGTTTCCAAAGATGGCTCAAACATTTTTTTATTATTTATTAGTTCATTTTAGGTCACTGGAGAACTACCAAAGACATCTTCCTTTTCTGTCTTATAAACCCTAAGAGTTAAGTAAGCATTCTCGAATAAGCACAATTTACAGTATGTCAGCTTAAAATAAAATCATAACACATTTCTAAATTGATAGAAATTGCATAGCACCAAATGAGAAATAGGGATTTTATCCTCTCATTTATACATGCTTGTCTCTCTGTCTATAAACATATGTTTGCACATACTGTGTATTGATAGATTAACATTACTTAACTCTGCATTTGCAACACTGTACTTAAAGTTGTGTCTGCATTTTTACTTCAGAGGTTTATATCTCAGCTATAAAATATTCTCTCTAAGCCGTATCTTGGCAAAGACTGACAAGCTACAAATTATTATTTTCTTTTTAGAAAAATTAGGAGAAAATCTCAAGACAATAATCCATTTCTATTCATAGTGTCAAAAGGATGCATGGACGGATCCAGAATGCTAGTTATGTTAGTAACTCAACCAGAGTAATGTTAGTTGGTAACTCAACCAGAGCCAACAGAACAAATTTTTACTATTATGGAATTGGCTCATTTTGCGATGGGAGTGAAATGCTGCACCCCCTTAACCACTAATGTGCTTTACGTTCTTTCTCTGTTTTTAGCAACTCCAGAGAAAATGTAATTTCTTTAAAACATTTACGGTCATCTGTAAATCCTCGTGATTGCCAACAATTCTATTCCAAATTTTAGTGAAAAATGTCAGAACTGATTCAGAAAGTGGTAAATTCAGCCTGGGATTTCACTGTAAGAGCTGATACAGAAGCAGTAAAGATTGAATGCTAACAGATCTGATGGGATAGCAACCTCACTTCAGTCAATAATTGGAGTTGATTTTAGAGGACAAACTTCATGAAAACTGTGGCAAGAGGAAAGATATAGGACAATCTACAAAGCAATAGCTCTTCAGCATGTCCCACAAGTCCCATTCTGTCCTGCATACATGTTATTCATAGCCTCTGCCACTGTGGCAAAGAGATGGGATTCCTCCTTTAATATATCTACCCAAACCGCAACAGTCAATGAAGTTAAATGGTTTCCTAATTTTATATAAGCCCTGCCACCAGACCTTAATTAGTTCAAAGGAAGAAGTATGAGACGTTGGATGAAAATTTGGTCATCTTAAAGATGTCATCATAAAGAACAATATTTAAACATCCTGGAGAGTGAAGAAAAAACTGCTAAGGAATTTTATGTCTCACAGGTGCCAAAATATGTCACCCTTAGATAGAGTTTCTTCAATAACTGCACTTCAATACAAGATAATGCATAAAATTTTATGTGTGTCCTATGGGATAAATTGTAGCTCTGGGAATTTCTAAGGTGAGGAAGGCTTCTCTCCATAATAAGCCAGTGAAAATAGTTTGATTGTGCAAAAGGATGTGAGATAACTATGTGATAGGCCTCATCAGCCTTCACTGGCTGAAAAGGTTCTCGGGCCTGTTTATCACTGTTTTAGAGCCCTCTGTATTGAAGAGGGGAGAATGTCTGTCTAGATATTCCACTCTCGCTCATGTCACTTTAACCTAACAGAAAAGTGGTAGAGATTTTTTTAGGCTTAGAGCGTTGATAGTATGAGGATATATAGCCATAGGCAGCAATATATAAAGTTGCCCCACACAAAGCGCTCAAGCTGGAGACTCAGACTTCCACAGGCCAAGGTCCATCTGCACTCTGCATTGACTGGACAAGACCATAATGCATGGTGTTCTTATTAAGAAGATCCTCTTATTAAGAGGATCACTGTGGAGGCCATGCTGTCTCCTGGATGTCATGGAACATCATGAATTACCCTTCATGAATGGTTGCTCTTTTCTGTTTTGTCTACTGCCAGCAACTCTCAAAATTAATGTTAGAATGGACTGTAGGCAGCCTAAGTAAAATACTGTTCATAACTATGTAGGAATAAGGCATGTTCTTCTAGGTGAGCCCAAGTATTGGTGGAACAGAATTGCTTATTTAAGTTAATTTTATCACCTTCCATAAAACATTTTATTCATCTTCTTTTTACATCAAACCCTCAAAAAATCTATGTATCTAATATATTTTAATTAAGCAGAGGACAGGTGAAGAGTTTTTCTTTGAACATCTCCAGTTGCACTCTGCTGCTCTAGTCAATGAAACTGTAAAAACACACCTTCATTATTAAAACTAATTTTTACTTCATTTTCATTTTTGCTCCTAGAAATTGGATTGTCATTGGCATATGGGAAAGTATGCCATGTTAAGGAAGTGAACTCATTCATCCCAAGAGGTAGAACAACTTTGTTCAATTATTTTATCTATCTATCTATCTATCTATCTATCTATCTATCTATCTATCTATCTATCTATCTATCTATCTGTCTATATCTGAGGGGGTTTAACTTTACTGGTAAGAGAGTAGGCAAGTTCTCATGATATGGATTATCTCACAGACTTCTTTCTTCTTCTCTCTTCACTTAGTGATTACCTTTACAAAGTCTTCTGTGAAAATGGTACCAGTTACTTCCACAGAAGAAACATACCAGAAGAGCACAATTTCAGAAGAGAGCTGGCACCCTATCTTCAGAAATTCCTGTGCTGACCATCAGTACTCAGTGGCAGTACTACAGCTACAGTGAAAATGTGGGGTTTTTATCTGTAAGTTCTTTAAAAATGGAAGTTCCAGTACTGAAATCTGATCTAAAGGTGTAAAAGACAAGGCTGGTGCAGAGTGCTGTTAATTTTAGTGCAGTTTTTTGTTCTAACTCAAAATATTCATTCAACAGCATCAGTTTGAAAGACCAGGGCCTTTGATAAGCTGCATAAAGAAATAATAACAGCACCAAAGAAATGCATTTCTGATGTGAAATATAGTCTGCTTTTAAAAGCAGTCATCATGATTATGTGGTAATTTGGAATTTAGAGTTCTTTTCCAGTTGAAACCAAAAAACAGGTAGACTACTATATATATATATATATGTAGAGAGAGAGTACTTTTTCCTAAGGGATCATAAAATCTTTACATGTCACTGCACAACAGCCCCTCTAACATCAGAGTGGCCCTATGACACAATTCTGGCATGCTACTCACTAAAATAATGCCCAATAAAGTTAAGTTAGATCATCGAGATTGTTTCCTGCATATAACACTTGAGTTTCCTCTGGAGTTCTGACCTGTGAACTGACCCAGTCTAATCCTACTTAGCTTTGAGTTCAGAACATATGGAGTAGGTGGCATGCAGTCAGATACTCAAGAAATAGAAATGTTCTATCTGTCCTCAGACCCAGAAAATAGGCAGACTTCCTACTCTCTAGAGCAAAACCACATTGTATCCTGAAGAACTACAGAAAATTACATAAAATATTTTATGTTTCTTGTATCTGATTATTTAGAAGAATTATTTTGTCTCATTACCTTAAGATAGTTGACTATGATACTACTTCAAATAGTAACTCTTTCCAAGTAAAAGGCAAAAAACCAGTTCGCAAATAGAATGCAATAAACCTAAATTTAGTATTCTTTCCTACAAAACTGTGTAGTTTTTTTCTTTGAAAAAGAAGGGAAAAAAAAAGGGCTTCCTTCACCTCAGTAAGACAACACATTCGTACATAAGAGGTGCAAAGATCTCCAGCACTTATAAATTACAAATCAGACATGACTACTCTCCTTTTTGACTCTGCTTTTGGGGCTTTTTCCTGGCAGGATATTTTTTTCTTTTTTTCGTTCTGCACTGTAACTCAAAAAATCCAGGTAAAATTTTTCAACAAAAATTTATTTTTGGATTTGTCACTTAGGTATTCTCACTAAACTTTATTTGCCTTGGTAGCCTTATGCTGGAAAGATGCTGGAAAGGTATCAGTTGTTCCAGAGTGATGCTGGTTGACTCAATAAGTCATTCTCAGAAAATTCTCCATTATTTCTTCTCACCAGGGTAGGCTCATCTGCAAGTGATTGACAACAACTCAGCATTCATTTGGCTTTTTTGATTTATTTAAATACATTCATTATTGCTCACATACCACAATGCTGTGTATTAAAAATAGATGATACATAGCTAATCCTAGCAGTTCCATAAAATTGTAAATTATTATGTGCTAACTTTGCTGCAATGAATAGTTGCATTATATGTTCATTGTGCCTTTTGGAGACACTACGGAAAGACAGTTCAAAGTCCACCTCATAAAAAGGGGTGTGCTTGAGTGTGGTAAAGACATGGCTAAAGGAGGGTGAGAGTGCTATTTGTAATGGAACAGGGCTATCCAATCATCTCACTACCATTCTATTAGACTAACCTGTCAATCAATTGTTTAATAAGCACCCATAGAAACCATCACTAAACCCAGGTTATTTAGCATTTTACGCCCATTTAAAACTCAGTTATGACCTTGTAGTTAGCTTCAGTTATGCAAAATATATATACTACATTTTGCATACAAATAGCAAAGGTAGGAAGTTAATGGTGCTATTTATAAAACAAAACAGCCCTAATGTTAAGTGAATCGCTTTTCTGCCATGATTCAGCCAGGTAATGAAACATGTGCCTGGATTTAAGCACATGAATCACTTGTTGTTTCCAAAGCACTCTGCAGGTGCCTAGAGTTCAGTGTGCACTTGAGTTTTCCGATTGATTAAGGCTCCGTCAGTTACAAGAATACACAGAAAGGTGCTTCTCAGGTGTATTTCAGGACTGTATGTATATAAGGACTGTGTGAGTGACAATTAAAAAAAAAAAATAAATGTATAGGCCAGGAAAAGGAAGATACCAAGAGCAGTGTGCCATGTTGGCTCTGTCTTGCTGTGACACAAGCCCTTTGGAAAGGGCTACGGTTCTGCCCCAGGATCTGGATGTCAGCAGTTTTGCCTCACCTTGCCTTTCAGTTTCCTCTCAGATGTGCTGAGCTGTGTATTGGATCTGCAATGGCGCCTAACTTTTCGTAGCTTCTTTCTACAGGTTTACTTGATTGAGGCTCCACAAACCACCATAGCAAAACAGCCTGTGGGGGACAGCGAGTGAACAATTTTGCAGTTTGTTGTAAATTCACTGCAGCTTCCCATTGAACTAGAACCAGGAACCTGTCAGCTGCCTGCTCTGTGCAAAGCAGCACATTAAAATATACAAGTGTGTCTCCATGAAAAATGATTCCTAAATATATTTTTTAGACAATATGAAAGAATAGTGGCAGATGTAATACAGAGGCTTTTCATGCAACCCTATTTAGCAAAAGAACTATTAGTAATTTTCACTGTGACTGAGGGAAGATGAGTAGTTCCTTTAAAGTACGTGAAGGTAAAACTGTAAATGCCCAGAACCCTTGGTACAGAACAGTAAAGTCTGAACTCTATCAGCCAAAACATGTTATGATTAAAGAAGATGGTACAGCTCCCATGGACTTCTCTGGAGGCAAAAAGGCATCTTTAAGAGTGCAGGATTTAATCCAGGCACGAGAAGGCGCAAAGCAATGGAACATGCAGGCATCACTGGTGAGTAAGTAAACAAAAGAGGGCCTCCTGAGCAAAATGTGTTTTAATTTGGTATTTGTAGAAAAAATAGAGCCTTTCCCAAATCTTCATTCACGAAGCCTAGCTATGATGATGATGATGATGATGTAGAAAAAAAGGGGGCTATGGGATTTAACTGGTTTATAAGTGTTGGAGCAGAGGACAAAGGAGAACAGAAGACTAAAATTGGAGAGCTATTTGAGATCTGGATGATGTCAGTGGGAGAAAGAGTTTGTGGGCGGAGGCAGGAGAGAAGGGACTGGCAAAGAGAATAAGCTAGTCCACGTAGTGCATGGGATAAAGAACTGAGTAAGTCAATTGTGACACACTGGAAATCATGAAAGAATTTAAAGCCAGTGGACTACTAAAAGTTCCATAAATAAGGAACCTCTCTAACCAATATTTCTATTGTTCTATTAACTGATCTTTCCATTGCTCTATTGACTGGTCTTACACTCATGTATCTCCCAGAATGCAAGGATACTAAATAGTTAATGCTCTGAATAAAACATCTCTCCAGCCCACTTGTCATCAGTATGCACTAAAATATGCCTGCTCAGACAATCCCTTTGACCTGACGAACACACAGTGCATTTATTAGCACTCTGTGCTACTGTCCAAGGTAGAAAGAGTTCAGCTACTTCTAGTTTAGGCAATGTGGTACTTCTTACTCTCCATTGTCTGACCTCAAACCTTATGCTAACAAGCTTTCCAGTTTTCCATCCCGTTAACACTCATCTTCTTGACAAAACAAAGTTAAAAAAGATTGTAGAAGTGAAGAAATCCAACAAAAACTAGGTAGATCATGGAAAGTGTAAGTAACTTTAGTGTGTTTTGGGGATAGCAGCATCCTCATTATTTGCTCCAAGGCACCATAAGGAAATAACACCAGCTTCTCGTGCTAGAGGAAGTCTTCCGTTAAAGCAAAGGGAATGCTATTTTGCTGAACAGCACAAACCAACACAACAGTAGTGTTTACAAAGAACTTCAGATGCTTTACAATAAATCTGGATGTGCTTAAAAATCCCATAAGGGTTTTAAAAAAATCTGAATGTGTTTTCTCAAGTAACTATTTAAAGCATATTAGAGTTTATTTAATTGCATTGGGATTTTTCAAAGCATATCAGGGCAAAACAGTAGAGTATAGGCCCCAATATGCTAATTAATAGCTAGCTAGACCCCTGAAATAAACCTGCTACACTTCATTAATCAGACGGTAATTGAATTGGCACAGTACTTCTGGTGCAAACTATATGTAGATTGAACTACCAGTCCTGCCAATGGAGAGGATAACTTCCTCTGAACAAGTATATCTTTGAAGAATTCCTTAACATTTTTTCTATGGGCAGTTGGCCTTTATAATAGTTTTTTATATTGAAAAAATCTCACATTACTGAACTCAGTGAATTATTGCTCATGCTAAGACACGTTTTAAGGTAAGTAATTTTCAATGACTACAAGTTCGACTTGGTACAAAAGAAAAAATCGGAAATGGTACACTTTGCTTTGTCGTCTAAAAACATCTGCCTATTAATGTTATTAGAAAATAATAGTGTTGAACAGATGTTTCATTTACAACTTTTATTTTCAACTGCATGAAAGCTAGGTACCTGGGGATTTAACTGGCTTTACTTACAAAAAATGAAACAAGACATTTTCCAGCAGAACTGATAATGTGAAATTTTGGATATTCCTTGTCTCTAGTCAGATCTGATAAAAGTTAACTGGATGAAAAGGAAATATACAGGAAAAAACTTTTTAAATTTATAATATTTTTCTTATGAAATAACTACTGAGCATTCTTTCAACTTTAGAAAAGAGGCCACATAGTTGTGTATGACCTTGGGCAAGTCACTTTGGTCCAAGGTGTTTTTCAGGGTAATCAGCGGATGCTCAAAGCTGGGTGCCAGAGGCATCTTCAACAGCACTGAGATGTTTAATTCTCATTTAAGTCAGCTGTAGCAGGGCATTCCAGCATTTCTGAAAGTTCAGAGATCTGTATCTATGGATCCCTCAACTGACCTGCCATTGCTTGCCTGTCTTCCCTGCCATAAACTTGTGTGGGACTGTACACAGGCTTCAAATCAGACATCCATTTGAACGTATTCCTAAACTGAATCATTAGCAATTGGCAGTGTTGAAGTTTTCAGTATCTTCTGCTAGACTGCTCATGTTGTCATATCTGTCTATCTATTTATCTGTCTGCCTACCTACCTACAATTCATTCATTTCTTGGAGTGTGCAGCCATATTAATTGGGAGGAAAAAGACACTTTGGGGTTGCAAGCAAGCACACCAAGTTTCAGCTGTAAAGTAAGACAGAAAAATTTCTAAGCAAGTGAAAATAACCCTGGATAATGAAAGCACTTGAATGTTCTTAATTAACCATAGGAATTGCAATGCACACCACCTATAATGTGCCTGTATGCACACACACATACACACTGCATGTATTTCACAGTACTAAAACACTAGAGATGCAACTAATAAGCAGCAGAGGGGGAAGGGATTATTTTAAAGATATGGTTGGCTTAATATGTGCCCATCAAGGCAACAATAACAAATTAACATCATGTTAAAGGGGATAAACAGCTGTGATAGTCATATTGTTTATCAGAGGAAGATACAGTTCTTTGATCTAAGAAAAAGAAAGAAAATTACCTACTGCTTTTTCAACAAGTAGTTTAAACTGATTAGATATTTTGAACTTCCACGTCTATTGTGGGAAAAACTATCCTTAGAGTTGGTTTGTTAACAAAAACTAGTGTAACACTTTGGGGAATATATTCTCCAGCTATCTTATTTCTTCTAATCATTGTCCCCTTTCACTGGAGAATTTCCCATTATTCAGCAACATATGGACCAAACGTTTCTTCGGTAATCATGTCTGAACAAAGTAATCATTCCCTCATTAACCAATTATTTCTCAGAATCAAATGAAACAGACGTATTTGCTAAGACAATTTCCTTTAATAAACCCTATGGAACCGTACCTTGCACATACCCCCTCCAAATGGTTTAATTCAAAGATCAGAGTGTAAAAGACAAAGAGGGATTCTTGTTTTACACTGGCAATAAATGATCTCAGGAGCAAGGTTAGGGATGGAATTAATACCAGATTAAAGAAAAAAGCAATGTTAAAAGGGCAATAATCACTGGATACAAAATTAACCTTTTGTATTCCAGGCTATCCCTCTTCTGTATGCTTAGAGTACAATCCTGTTCATTTTAAAGGAGCTTGAAGTACAGGCGAAAAGACAGGCTCTGAAAAAGCCTGTAGTCTATGCAGTACTCAAGAACATACACAACCACAATGGAAAAAATGTTTCAATGTTTTAATGTCGGACGATGAAACACACTGTCAAAATATGCAGCAGTTTAGAAAAGACACAGGCAAACTGTATCTGGTGAGCCTTCATAAACTTCTGGCTATTTGGATTTCTAAGTAGGCTGATAAAGAAAAATCTGATCTTGAGAACTCAAAGTAAAATTTAACAATCAGCTGTTTACTTATTGTATACAGGAGTTTCTTTACCTCTTTCTCAGATATAATTCACTTCTCTGATAGCTTGGAAACTTCATTATAAACCCAGAAAACTAACAATGTAATGTTATCCTAGCTTCTCTCGTTTTAGTACTGAAACAGATAGTTGCAAAATGAACAATGAACTCCCTCTTTAAGATACAGCCAAGATTTCAGCATTCTCCAGTTCCTTTGTATCTTCATGCTGTTTTCAGAGAGAGTCAGCTGAAAGGCTAAATTCTTTAGGTTTCACCTGTCTAAAACTTCTAGGGCTTGAAAGCTGTGACCAATATGCATTTTAAAAATCTTAAGTTCTACTTAAGTGATACTTTTATATCTTACTATGAATTCTGAAAATTTTAGGCTCTCCTTAAGTATTACTATCATCAGTTATTTCTGTTTGGAGAGCAGTAGCAGCCCATCTGAGCTAACATAAAAGTCAACATATGCTGCAAAATTTGAGCTAGAAGCTAAATAAAATACTCTGATAGCCTATGCTCATCCTGTTGAAACTATCTGTCTCTTTCCAGTTTAGAAATCTTCAGTTACATTGCCCCTACATGCTAATTCTTTTGCTGAAGCAAAACTTTTTGAACTGTAGTGCAGATTATGCATGCAGGAGACATTACTTACAAAAGAGAAGTATGCTGATTATAATTAACCCATGATTATGTCCTTATTCAAACTAAAAATTAGGTCACAGTTGGGACAAATAAGCCAAAAATACCTTAAAAATATAATTTATATACCCAAATGGTCTGCCTTCTTACTCAGATTATATTTCTGGTAGTGTAAGGGTGCTGTTTTCATAATTCTTACACTAACTTTATTTCTCTGTCTATATATTAGAAGTCTTAACCTGTTAGTCATTCACCAGTACCCGGAAAGACTGAGATCTCCACAAACTAGTGGTGACAGCTGTCACTCTATTTCGAAACACTTTCTAAAAAGTTTTATTCTTTACCCCCTTGTGCTGAGGATGTGGACACCCAAAATAGGGCTGTGGTGTTCAGTTTTTTCAGTAATTTTCTGAATATTGGCATCAAATTACAAGCCAGCTGATTTGCAGTTCTCGTACCCAAGGGATTCTGAGATGAAGTCATCACAAGTGAATAGCCTACGCATCTTTTTTTTTAAACAAAACCCACTTACTTTAATTTCTGGGCTTGGTCTCAAGGTAATAAATACAATAATCAGTTTTCTTTATCTTTTGAGGTATTTCACTCACTTTATTACAGTGTTGTCTACAAGAGTTGTAATGGTTCAGTTTCAGCCGTCATTTCTATGACAAACAAATAACTAGCCTTTAAAAATCCACTGAAGGATGAAATCTGGCAAACATGGTATCTAAATGAAAACAAATTCTCTCCTTGAAAAATAAGAAAAACATTAGAATACTTTTTCTTTATTATTGTTATTTTGCTGTATAGGTTTTTGAAACAGAGAACAACTGAAAAAGCTTTGGAGGATTCATAACTCTTTTTGCATAGAATTTCTATTATGTAATATACTGTGTAGGTAATGACACCTCTGTGTCTTTCTGGCAAACCATTAAATTATATAGGATCTTAATCCACACCCATTACTCTGTTTTGCAAAGCCATTAGGTAGTAAGCAAAGACACTTCAGTTTACTTGCCTAATGTTCTACTTACACAAATTTGAGATCACTGTGAAAATGTAGTGCTTTCACTTTTCCAAAGCAAATGCTGCTATAATGAAAACTTTTAGCCATTTGCTTCCACACAAAACAGGCAGCACGCTCACTACACACCCAACCAAACCCCAGCCTCACAGGACAGGTATTGCCTATGCAGCATTGACATTACATGTATGAATCCATAACTTATGTAGCTGCATAAGTCCATGATTATTGTTCCAAAGTTGTTATGATAAACCAAGATTCCTAACTACACATTAGGTATCCTGAACAGTATATTTTAACATGATAATTTTAAGTGCCTCAGCGTACATTCCTAAAAACTTATACATTGATGATCCAGGGGTTTAAAGTTTCCTACATTTCCCCATATAGGATAGGTTGTCAAAGCTGTAGGAGTATGTTTATGGTCTCGCTGAAGAAACATCTAGACATTGAGGACATGAGAAGCCTGCTGCTGCAATTCTCTGCACACTTCTACATGTTCCTCCTATGAATTTTGCTTCAGTTGTCCTATGCTCTACTGTTTGAGAAACTCTTCTATTTGTCAGCTAAGTGCCTCAACAACTGTGTAAGTGCTATCTTATATGAAATACATATTGCCATTTCAGTGTGTGACACTTGAACAAGCAGTTCTTTTTTCCCCCCCAAACTTTGCACAAATAGGCCTTTCTTATACAAACTGCATAATCTTACACGATCAGTTATTCTTCTTACAGGTGTTTTTCTAATATCTTTTTTTTTCTTTCTTTTTTATTTCTCCAGCCTTTATCAGTGCATTTTTTTTAAGTGGGACCAATTACAGCCGTATTTTTTCGTAATACACTGAATACTTAGGCACATTGTTGAATTTGACGATATTAGCAAGGCCAGTCTGAGACAACATCAATTTTGGTCTGTTTCTCTTTGGTGACTGGCAAGATTGTCTTTTGAACTTGAGTTTGGATTATTTTTTGGGGGATGGGGGATGTGTTTGTTTTTTTCCCTCCACCCAAAAAAGAAGAGAGGGCAGGTACATTCATAACACACAGAGCAGAGAATGCAGCATAACCCAGAAGGCAAGCAGGAGTGTGGAAGCAGACCTGAAGGGTGAAAAGCAGTGCCAGGTGATGTCCATTGCTCGGCCCCAGAAACAATGTTTGGAGAGGAAAGACAATATAACTGAGCTACTCAGCTCCCTCTCATTTCAAGGCTAATTAGCTTAAGTGGTTTGCCAAGTAAATGCAATATTACTGCTTTTGGATCTAGCTCAGTTAGATACTATTTTTGGAGGCCTCTCTATGTTAATTAAACATATTTCACTGCATGTTGTGAACATGCCATTAGTTTCTCTTCTATTTCTAATTAATGAAAAAGCTTGACCATAGCTATGCATCATTATATTTAAGCTTTATCTTTTATCCTATCAACAGCTAGATTACTGAAATTAAATAAATACAGCAATGCACAGGAATTTATCAGTAATTCCTAAAAAAAGTCAAAAGCTTTCATTACTTGAGGACAGCCAAATAAAAAGCAAAACTCTATGAAAAAAAAATCTCATGCAGCCCTCTGCCCAGTAATTAAAGTCATCTTTCTGTTTCTGTAAAGTAGTCTGAACACAGCTGCTAAACTAGTCACAACATCTAATGAGAATTCAGAGTAGGGTGTTTTCAGGAAGAACTTAGTTTGTTTCAGGCAATTGGTTGCAGGTGATAGAATAATAACCTGTTCAGAAGCTTCTGTCAGGGTCTTCTAGTGGATGCAAACACTATATTGCTGACACTTTTCCAAATAGATTTGAATGCTTCAGCATCAGAGCACAGTTCAGCTACATAAACCACTTTTTGATGATCATATCTAGTAAGGTGTTTCTGCCAGGATTATGCTGACTAACAGGCTAGTGGCCGAGGTCGACACATGGTGCACCTTTTCTATTTTTATCATAAAAAGGGATTCAATTGAGGTCTATGCTGAGGAAGCCCAGTCTACTCCCTTTGTAGTAAAGTATCTTTATCAGGGCATCACAGAAAATTATGGTGTAGACAACTTTAAAAAAAAAAAGGCACCGAGAAAAATTAGGCTGGAAATCTCAGATTACTTGTCACTTTACTGGAGGGTCAGCATGTTCCAGAGGCAGAGAAACACTCTAGGGGTGAGATAAGAGGCAAAGCCTGCTTGGCACTGCTGATCTTGCTGCTCCAGGGCTTGGAGGGACAAACTCCATATTTTTGTCATGCAGAATCAGTCCCTCTTTCCACTGTTCTCTCTGAGACAAGGATCTTCAATTTAACTCTTAATTTTAAGGGCGAACTGCAGTCTTTAATAACTTCCCCTTTTGTATATGTTGCAGGCATGCACAGTTCTTGACACCAAACCCTGTGTACTTCTAACTTTTGACTTACCTATATATCTTTTTTTGGCAAGTAATTTTAGAAATTCTCCTTGTTAAAGGGCAATGATGGACTGTGCAAAGATTTCGTTTGCCTTAAATAGTCAAGAAACAAACCCAAAATAACAGGCATTTCAACAAAAAGTTTGGACAGTACTGCCTGAGCTCTTCATCCCTATGCCAAAGGCTGCCAGCTAGCCAAGGCAGCAAGTAACGACAGAGATCTCCCCTTTCCCTTCACTTCAGGTTGTGTCTAAGCATATTAGAGCAGGGTTGCAGCAAAGGTAGGTAAGTAGGTTTGCACTAACATGATGGGCTATGAACTAGAGTGACTGATATTTGATCTTTTTTTCAGCATGACATGGGCAAATGGACATATTCGCTGTTTATTATTTTACTATTTGTATTCCTTTTATACGGCAGATGATTTTGTGTATAAGAACTGGGAGAAAAACATGGGAGTCAGAAAAGTTATTTAATTCTTAGTGAGCATAGTGCTGGATAAAAAATACGCTTGTTACCAGACAGTTGCCTTTGCTGGTAGACCTTTTCTTGGGAATGTTAATTTATCGGAAAAGTATCCGTAGCTATTCTTCACACTGATGTCTCCTATAAGAACTTTCAGTAGAGTTTGCCTCTACCTTATTGATCTGGAAAGTCTTTAAATATTTGACCTAGTAAGAAAAAACATTATGCTCTGAGTGACATCCTGTCACAAAAATTTGTCTAGGAGATTTTTTAGAAGCTCACACACAAGTGCATCATATATATGGAGAATATTTTCATCAGCTTGAATAGCAATGTTGTACCAAAAATAATTAAAAAATAATAACTTTTTCTTTACCTTTTTCTTTTTCTGAAGGTGTACAAATGCTGACAGAATATGATTAATAAGGATGTGAAAGATCTGAAACTTCCAGGAGAGAAGGTTGGTTTTTGGTTTTTTTTTAATTCTATAAAATGAATTTAAAAAAAAGAAAAATATTTTTGATTTGTCTATTTCTCCTGGGTGTGAATGACTTGGGAAATATATGAAGAATATATTTTTACATGGGAAGTAATTTGAAAGTTTAGAAGAATGAAATTTTGTATTCTGAAAGTGCTAAACAAGAATATTTCAACCTTACTGAAATACTGTTTTCTTGAAATTAAATTTTTAAAGAAATAAACTTGCTTTCTGGAAATGTTTTATGCTGATTAAATAGAATTTTTCAATAGAAAATAAACATAAAAGCATTCTGCTAGAAAATATGTTTCCAAATCGAGTCACTGTACATTTGCATGCAGCCTTATCCTAGCTGCAATGGATTTGGTCAGGTCCTTATGTGATTCATTCAGATTGAGTTTTATATTCACTATCCTTGAGTGCCCTCAGACAGTACAGTTTGATAACAGTTCAAGGGAATCATATTTCAATCGCTAGAAGGTTCATAAAAAGTGATCATAGAGAACGCATGAACACAACAACCCTTTT
Source organism: Lepidothrix coronata (assembly GCF_001604755.1). Classification (NCBI taxonomy): domain Eukaryota; kingdom Metazoa; phylum Chordata; class Aves; order Passeriformes; family Pipridae; genus Lepidothrix; species Lepidothrix coronata. Next base: position 413,969 of record NW_016690240.1, on the reverse strand, counting down.
CAAAAATTGAAGTGAATATTCATCTCCTTTTTTTTGCAATAGTCATTCAACTTCATAAAATATTCACTGTTCATAAATAAATCAGCACACCTTACAGCTACAAATATATTAACTAAGTTTAGTTTTCTGTCACTGGGGCTAATTTTAGAGCTGTGTGAAAATGATTAAAATGTTTTCACAAAAAATTTGGCTTGTAGATTTCCATTTTGTTACTGGCAATGCCTCATCTGCAGAATATGTTTTTCTGCTTACTCTGTTTACTGGTTCACACCATTTTTTATTATTATTAAATGGAAGCAAGCAAGGTAGCTCTGTTGTTGCCTTCCTGTTGAGTACCAAAAGGGAGGAAGACAAAACTGGAAGCAATCGTGTTAGGTTTCTAGGACTACCCTCCTCCTCCCTGCTCAAGTTCCTCCTCCCAAGCCTGACCCAGTGAATGTGACTGCGAAGTCCTGACCCAGCTGTCAACACGAAATGTTTTTCCATAGGTTCCCATATGGCAGTACCGTGTCACTGGCATCAGGATTTTAATCATTACTACTCAACGGAAATACTTTGCTTAAGTCAATCCATCAAAATGACAACAAGAAAATGTAGAAAAAAATACTATGATTATAGGTGGAAGACTAAGTTTAGAGCCTTGTGAAAATGAACATGCCAACGAAAACTAGAAAAAAAACTCCAGGATTTTGGTCACAAGAAAAAGATTCATCTCCATCCATCAACAGCAGGACTGATGGAAAAAAGAAGATGACACTTCTTGGTGCGCACATGGTACTACATACGCTAAACGTTCTGTTAGAACTGCTCTGCCATTGGATTCCTAGGGGGTACTGAAGTATATCTGATCCTAACAGGCTATGGAATCCTAAAGTCCTACGAGTCAGTATGATGACTCATTAAATGTGCTACCAAAAATTGTTACATTCACACAGAAATCTTTTACAGAACTTTTAACTTGTTCCTCCACCATCGCACATCTCACTCCTCACAGATGAAGTGTTACACTATCAAACTTGCAGACTTACAGAGTCAGTCCCTGCACTGAAAATGCCAGAAGGAAAACATATTCTGTACCCCATAAATCATATACCCTGGCATTGGCCAAAACAGTCTCTCCATTTTTGTGAATCCCCAGCTTGAAGTAACTATGGCTGTTTTTTTCTATTTATATATTACTTCTCTTATCAGCAGAACTATGATAAAAGGCAATATACACCAAACCTGTAGCTAGCATCCTCAAGTTCTACATAAGTTTATGCAGTGAATAAATTATGGAGTAGAAAGTCTACTCTAAAAACCATGCAACAAGATCTCAGCTAAATCAGTGAAAAGAAAGGGGAAAAAGAATATAAAACACTTATACACTTCACTAAGGTATTCTAAGTAGAACTGGGAAATATTAGGATAAATGTTTCCTAACCACCTTAATGGGTTAACTGGCTCTACTGAGGGCAAATGAACCTGGCAGATTTTCACCAGCTGAGAGCCTATGCCAACGTTTTTCAATTTTTTTTTATTCTGGCATGATCCTGTTTTCCTTTGGTATTTGTCTATTCCTGGCATATGTCCCCCATTCCTTTTATGAACAATAAATCAAAGAAAACATTTAATTCTTCTGAAGCATCCACCTCTCAATAAATTATCTTTCTATTCTCTTTGAGGCACTGCTGTTTCCTTCACTGACCTCCCATTCCTTAGACACTTGAAAAATGCCTTAATATATATCTAAACATTTCTGTGATCCTCATTTCATTTTTCACCTTTGCTTTCCTCATAATTTTTGGTGAAATTCATTCTCCAATGCTCCCAGGTCTCTCTCATACCTGGGTGTTTTATACCTCACATATGCCTGAGTCTCAACCCTTTAATTACTTTTTCACATCTTTATTTACCCACATTGACCTTTTTTACTTCCTAGTGTATATATTGCTGGATAGGACATGTAACCCTTGGCCACACATTAATTTATCATTGCACATTTTCCATTTCCCTTCTGTGGCCTTTGTACAAAATTCAATTACTTTATTCCGTTGGATTTCAACCAAATCTTACCATATGTTTTCAAATTTCTTCCTCTGGTTTTCAGCAACTTATCATCAACCATTTAGCTCTGACTTTATTATTAATGATAAAATATGGGTTCCAAATATGCAACTACTTTCACATACTCAGGTGCACACAAGTTTTCTTTCCAAAGGTCTGTAATGTGCAGCAGGCTGGGAGCCCTGTCAAAGGAGCTGTACCCCTATTCAGACTTACGTACACTTGTAGAACTGAGGTCCTACTGCATTCTGGCTTTTCACCAAGTTTTCCCTGAGCATTTTCTGGAATTTGATCAACATATAGGACTTATTCATAGGTGAATAGTCTGTTTAATTAATTTCACTTCCTATTCTATTCAGCAAAATAATGTTTTTTATTAGTTACCTCCTTTTACATTTATGAAATATACACACTGTCCTCTCAAACATAGCCAAACATTTTATGTCTTTGGACTTCTGTTAAAGTTGTAGAGCTGAACAGAGAGCAGTCATGAGCCTGCTGGCACCATTTCTGTGTTGCTGTTGGACGGATGTGGCCCTTGTGACTGAGCTTCCTAGTAAAAGCACTCCGCAGCAGCTGCTTTTAAATGTCTTTTTCCATAAAGAGTGGTGCCAGTAAGACTAAACCAGACTTGCAGAGTTCAAGCACGAAGAAGATGCAAAGACAGCCAAATGAATTTACTATGAAAACGTAAATGAATAATCACTGAAAATTACTTGTAGCAAGGGTTTTTCAGTATTATCCACAGTGATCAATGAATTGACCATTTATGGCAGCATTTGTATAAGCTGATTTTTCAGGTCAACTGAAAATGAATGCTTCTCAAATTCCTGGCCAAATTTAAAACTAAATAAATATTGTTTTCATTTGCTCTATATATGTTCTGCCAGCTAGAGATAAGTTCAAAGTGTGTGAAAGGCAGGTACTGTCGTTTCCTTGGACAGAAAAGTTATGAGTAATAGCTATCTGCTGACTGAGTATTAATGCAGAAACAGGGTGGCTGGGATCTGGAGCACCCCTTATCTGGCAGAATACTTTCTTTTTGGGATAGATTGTGTGTTTTTGCATGATTGCCCACAGCTGAGAAAAATCTACTAAACTGAGCTAAATAATTCTGAAAATCAGCCTTGAGATGACTCAAGTGGGGTATACAGAAAGCAAGGTACATGGACCCCGGATTTATTTTGTATAATTAACTTTGCTGAGACTTACTCCTAGTCACAGAACTCAACATTCTAAGCTTCAATAGGTTTCGTCTTTGTCATCCTTTTTTCCCACAGTCTTAATTTCTTGGCTTTGTCAACCTGTTGCTTCATCTCAACTCCTAAGGTCTCTGGCTTGCTGCTGCAACCTCTGTTACAATAGGAAACCCTCGGCAAGCAGAGCTCCACAGGGTACTTTCATGCAGAGTAGTAACACTAGATTAAATTATATGTGTAAAGCCAGCAGAGCTCTGGAAGAATTCAACAGCGGTAGGGCTTATGCAGAGGCAGAGGAAGTTGCAACACCCATGTAAGATGTGACACTTCCAGAGGCTTTTGGCAGGACTCCACTGTGCGTATCTGCTACACAGATGCAAATGCACAGCACATGCTTTTCTACAGAGCTGTTAGCCACTGTCTTGTTACAGTGCATGAAGATGATTATTAGGCAGAAAGGATCACTTCACAAGACAGTCATCAGTTGCAAGGAAACACTCTCATCGTGTGGACTGGCTCTTGTCTGTACACCTATGTTCAGTATATTTAATGTGCTGAGAAGCAGACACAGTCTGAAACATCCACGACACACAGATCCTGAAACAGAGTTTCAAGTAAGATCTTATTTGTGCATTTCAGTGCTTGTTAATCATATTCATTCACATTCCTAGCAGGCATATGGGGAGAGTCTATACAGAAGCCAGCCAAGAGGAAGAAGAAACTAAAATAAACAGATGGGTGGACAGGGAGGAAATAATATTAAGTAGTTAAACACATAATATAGTGTCTGGAGAGAAAAATAAAAGGGCTAAGTAAAAAATATCAGGCAAGAGCCCTTCTTTCCTTCCTTACAACACACATTGAGCATGTGATAAGGGCTTTTTGGGGAAAATTGTTAAAGTCTGTAAACAAATAGAGAGATTTGAAAGATTAATAGAAGGGACCTAGTAGCATGTGTAGAGGGTCAGATTCCATTTTGTGTTACCCTGGAATAAATAAAAATAACTTTACTGGCTTTCAATGAGGTTCTTCTAGATTTACACTAACATAATTGAAAGCAGAATATGGCCCAGTAAGAGGATGATTAAATTTAACCAAAACATTATGATGAAGTGAAAAATCAGCAGAGGCTGAAATAGTGATGGATATAAACTCCAGCTGGACAAATAATGAAAGACAGATTCATGAAGATGTGACTCAAATCTGACTTTTTTGCTACCAGTGAATTCACTTTCTTCATTACTCTCCAAGTCTCTTATTTAAAAGTTTAGGCATCTATTCATGGAGAAGAAACAATGCTGTGTGAAAACTGTAAATGTAGTAAGCAATTCACCAAATGAACCATTTGAACTACACAGGAAAAAATTAAGTATTCCTTATGAGTAATCACTCAAGTGCAGGAGAAGTAACTCACAAGGAAACAAATTCTTTGCCTCTCTGATTCCTCTATTACTATGCAGTTACTTCTGGTGTGAGCATTCTCTCATTAGGTGCCAGGCTTCACCAGCAAAAGGTGAACAAGAGAGATCTTTAACTCAAGGGTTTAATGCCTGGTTTATGAAGAACACATGGAAAAATTTACCATAATGTGTATGTTGGGAACTCTTTAGTGTCACTGAGACCACTCATAGTGATGGTGGCAACAAGGAAGGGATGAGCCTATGAGGCATTGGATCAACTCCATTTCCAGTGCAGCAAAACTCTCTAGCATATTAGTAAAAAGCTAGCAATAATACTCATCACTGAATAATGAAGAACGTTGAAGCACCACTAACCACAAGACAGAAGAGTAAAAAATCCAGTGTCTGGACTGGATCCAAACTGCCTGAAATAATTTGAATTTACAGAATTTCACATTACATATTAAATACACATCTTTAGTTTGTGTAGCTGTGTAGTAAAAGGAGATGTTGCCTTAACAGAAACCAATAAGCGTTGCCTTCCTGTCCATCAGAAAGAGAGAAGAAAACTAAGCGGGACATGAAGAAAAACAAAAAAAAACCAAATAGGCATGTCTTAAATAATACCTACAGAGCTATCATTTGCTTAGAGCCTGTTACATAATGGTGGATTTGTGGGTTTGCCCACGAAAGCAGACAGCCTGTCTTTTTTTGGAAGAAGATGACATTTGCTGCTTAGATCGAATAGAGGAAAGAACAATGATGCAGCTCTGCTCTTTACCTTTCCCAAGTGGAGCAGATATTCCAGGCTCTCAGCCTACAAAAAGGCTTTAGTGAGCACATGGTACTTCGCTTTTCAGTCCCGCTGCCTTCTCTCCCGTCCCTAAGGAGGAGAAAACTGTTTTGGACCGAGTTAGTTTTAGACACATGCAAACCCCAGTGATTCAGTGAATGAAATGTTCATCTTTTAGGATTTGGAGATGATAGAGGAAATACCATAACCTACATGAGCAGACTCAAACTTTATCTTCCTAGACTCACTAGGGATAATCTACTATACGTATTTTGTCTGTGAGATCTTCTCCTCCATCCGTTCCCCCAAGATGTTGCCATCTAGATCACACAACTGTGGGTACTGGGAATGCAAGAGTTGTTCACTTGATTTTGGGTATTTTTTTCTTTTTAAATGTAAAAAGAAATATATGGGAAGGGGAGGAGCTGGGAGATTTAATTATTGTCTTTCAGAGGTGCAGAAAAGTCTGAGGGGACTCACATTTATGGAGAGACAACGATTTTATTTTGCTGTAGCACCTAAGAGGAGTGGAGAGGGAAATCTGCAAAAAAAAAAAGTCTACTCTGAGGCTGCTTGTCTGGGAATTACTCTAGGTTGCTGCTGGGAGCTAGGAGAAGATAAGATATGCAGAGGAGGAGAAAATGCCACTAATAAACCACAGGTTCTTATAAAGAGGGGAAACAGAGTGCCGTGGAGCGCAAAAGTGTGCCATGCTCCTCAGGCTGCGCTAGTGCAGTTCTAACTCACTGACTTCCTAAAGCAATGAGCTAGAAATTGGGCTGAATCTTCATGGAGACTTTGGAAACACATGTTTCTTTCTTAGGAAATGGGTGTAGCTACAGAGTTACACTGCATCTGCTATTATTTCCAAGTTTCTGGAGCCAGAAAAAAAAATGAAATAGTCTCAGTTATAAGTAATAATTTTAAATTATGGTATGCAGGTTTTATTTTCTGGTCGTAATGAGCTCCTCTACCTCTTGGGATTTAAAACATTTACCATCAGTAGTTTCCACCTTTCCACTAGGAGCAGTAACTTTGTTTCTTTTTAATTCAGATTGGCTTAATATCTCTCTATTTGTTGTAAAACAGAGTCTTTTGCAGATTTATGGGCTTACAACCTTACAGGCTGCAAACAATGGTATTTTCCACAAGTGATTTAGAACTGTACTTGGGAGTTTAAAAGATGTACCCAGAGCTTTACGTTTCCTGCATCATCACTCAGAAAGTAAGCACAAGCTCACACTGAATTCAGGGTTAGATTTAGAAATGAACATTTCTTAGCACTCTTCATATTATATGATAGATTGTTTTCTGAATTGAAAGCACATACCTGAAATTTCCTAGCTTGTAGATTCCCCTAGGAATGAAGTACCATGCTGTGCTCTCCATTTTTGGATGAGATATTGGCATATTCTGTCCAAAGGGTTCACATGAATTCATTATTTTGGGGCAAATGACTCTTCACTCCAAAATGAGTAGAATGGATGAGAAACCAGACTTTAGTTTCAAAAAGTTTTACTCGCATATCTGAAGAATTTCCTGTATATTTTTCATGAAAGAGTGACGTTATCCACTACTGGGAAGATTCCCATGCTCTGTGTTTGTGTTTAACTGCCGCTTGTAAGAAGACATATCAGTAGGAAAAATACAGTTGTTCAATTGTGTTCAGAAAACATGGGGATAGCTTTTTATTATTATTATTGGTCTAAAAGGCATTAGTATTGACTTACAGATGGTCACCTATGCTGGAAGCTTATGAAAGAATCTTAAATTGTGGAAAGATTATTCTAAATTTAGGGAAATATCAACTCCCTAATGCTAAAGGTGGAGTCATGCTGCTAAACATATTAGTATTTCTTAATTCAAACACCTGTTCTGCCTGAAAGATACATAAAAAAGCTCTTATTTATTGCTTGCATCTCCATTTCAGATTTAATCTCGCTATAAATTCATCTCATGTTAATTTATGTGCAAACAAAGACACACACATTTTAAATATCCGAAATGCTGGAAATAAACTTATTTTTAATTTTGTGCTTGTTTTCCATTTGTCAACCAGCAAATGAAAGGACTGAATAAATCATGCACTAATTGCCAGCGGTGCTAAATTTAGTGTGAGATCTGGAATCCTTTTGATCAAAACCGCTGAATATGAAATCGTCCTCAGCTCTCTAGGCAACTTTATCCGCCTTTCTATTCTCCATCTGTCAGTCACCTGGGAATTTGTGAACTATTCCATATGTCAGGCTTGTCAATCACAATGGAATGTGGGAACTATCTGCCTACTGCATAGGAATTCTTGTTAAAAATTAATCTGCATTAAACTAGATGTTCTATATTTTGAATACCATATTATTTAGTGTTACTAAACATTTTTACCTATATAAGGCTAATGAGAAATTATATTTGACATGATTATTTGGATATAGTACTGTAAGGGCTTTTTGTATACATACAGAATTTTTTTCACTAGTTCTGGAAGACTTGAGTAATGTTGGTTTTATCACCTATTTCAGTTGTTCTGAGTTTTCTCGATCAGTTCCTCAGGGTCTGGCATTTGAGATTCTTTTTCTCAGTCCAAAGATGATTTTCATTTCTAAAGAGGGGCAAGGAAGTTTGCTATAACCACCTTTGGCTGGATGAATTTTGAAGGGGGGGATATAGTCTCTCCAGTCTCCTCCCATGTGTTTTGTTAGAACTTGTTGAACAACTGAACCTAGAAACATTAAATGTATTATCTATGTTGACAGAAACAAAAAACCAATGTGGACAGTTGCTTCACCAAATGTTAAGTTGTGAGAGCTTCTATTTTGACTTAAAGAAATCTTATTTAAAAATTCTGTTTTCTTTCCTTGTATTTTCATCAAGAATTATTTAAATACAGCTTCTGTTACAATGGGGTGAGCTACAAATATATCTCTTGAATCTTCTGCTATTAATCAAAAATGTTGGAATGCTTCTTCAATTAAAGTTGAATTCAGACCATTTTAAGAGGAATTAGTTCTAGTCAACTGCAATTTTGTAAAGAAAATTAAAAGCATACCACAGCATCAAGTAGCCTTTTCAATAAATATTCCAAAAATTCAGATTCCTGTTTATGCTGTTGCGTTACATGTAATGAAGTTTGATGGGGAAGGAACACCTCCCTGGACAGTGCTTATACTGACTTCTCTTTTTATTCCTGCCCTTCCCCTTGTTGCCCTGCTTCTTGCTGACATTTTTTCCATTACTCACCTGCTTTCACTGGTTGACAAATTCAGGTGGGCTGTGTGTGCTGCGACCTGAAGTTTCATTAACCTGAAGTTCACCTGGCTTTTCTTGCACACAAAGGGGACTCTCACTGAACGTGTGCTTGGAGCAACAACTCCCATAGTCCACTCGGGGCCAAGGCAGCATCTATCTGCCTTTAGCTACTGCACTGTTGTTCTTAAAATTAGGAATGCTCATATCTAAATTACCAAAATGACCAAGTTATCGCTGACAGAAATATTAAATTTTGTATTATTTCTCTTTTTTATTTCTGTGGCAGCAACACTGAACAAACATGTCATCTGTGCTTTTAATCTCTTCATTAAAAGAAAATGTAAAGCTTATATATGTTTAAACCATGAAATATACACGCATTTTTTTATGACATTTAAAATCAAGAAAATATTAAAGTCAAGTTTCTCCTTTATCTTCAGTATATGGCAGAAATGTCTGAAGGAGATTTAAAGGATATTTACAAGCATAACTTATATCAATTTTTAAAAAGTTATTTATCATATGAAAAGGAAGATATATAATGACAAATGATATTCCCCAAACTTCAATGCATTTCTTGATAATTCTACCTTGGGAACAAAAATGGTATTTCACTCCAATGAATGCTAATACAAATATTTTCTGTCTTAGTATCCTTTTCTAATGCACATAAACAGTGAAATTTACATTTTGCTTTACTTGTGACTGTGTTACTATGAAGATTTTTTTCTACTTTGAACTTGAGAATGGTGTATCTAAAAGTTTGCCTATTTCTTCCAACTATCAGCTGATCAAACAAAAGCTATAATGTACCTTTAAAAAGTTTTCATGACTTGTATTCCTAGCCTCTCTCAGGACCAGTTTTATGCTACCTACTGCATGGTTTACTTTTTCCTTCCTATACTATTCTTTTGGCCTTTAAAATTTTGAATATTTGAACAAAGAGTACCACCTTCTATTTACCAACCTTCTGAACTTCTGAAATATAGGAACTTCATAAATGCTTCTGAAAAAATGTCAGTGCTTTGTAACTGCCTCAGTAATTTGACAAAGTTCTTCCTCTATGGTTGTTAACAGTATCATATTGTAAGAAGATGCATGTTAAACAAAATAAAATAACACATGATATATATTTAATACTGTAAACACATGCAGTGCCATTGAAGACCAGGTACTACACACTGAGCTCAAAGGAAAACTGCGTGAAAAGGGTTTGGTTCTAAATCCTCCTTCCACCTTGAAAGTTAATCAGTTTTTGCTAAGCTTTATTTTTGCTCCCTTTTAATGAGGCTGAAACTCAGGAAAGAATTTTGCCTCTAATCCCAGGACTACTTACACTTTTATTACAACCTCTCAGTTAAGACTGTACTTCAAGGCTTTCTGGAGGAACAGGAACATTGTGTTGCTTGCATAAAAGTCTTTTACTACAGTGGCTTCTCCAAAGATACTCACTAGTCTGTAGGGACATTATTTTCCCTTTCAGAGTCCAAGAACTTTTGTATCCATCAAACTGTAGCCATCTCAAGAGTTTGCCACTTCACCTGTGCCTTACCTTCATTATTTTTTTTTTTGTTTGCCTTAAAATTAGGCTTAATGTATCAGTGGATGCCTCCACTAAGTACTGCTTTGGTTGCTTTTCAAGAGAAAATGAACAGGAGCAGCTATATGTTATATTGACTAACCATTATTAGATGGGAAAAGCAACATGTGCATACTTGCACCTCTAAATGCTAATTATTTTAGGCAGAACTAAGGAAATTAAAGCTTTGCGTTTTCAGTGCCTACAGATAAAAAAGCCTAATGCGCTAGGTGACTTAACAGGTATCTCAAGTTTATAGGTGTCCCAAACCTGTTGGCTGATGTAAGTAGGCACTGCAGATTTCTGTCTCCAGGTTTCACACATAGCTCTACGTCAGCCTTCAGGGCAATTGATAGAGCCTGGAGGCAAGGCTCAAAAACAGCTCAGCCTCCCTCCAGCTGGCAAATATGTTTTCAAGCATAAACATTTCTGACACAGGGATCACTTCCATGATTTTTTTTCTATTAATTTTTTCAGCAGAAAATTAAAAAAAAAACCAACAAGATTGCTTTCAAAAATTTGCATTCAATTGCTAAATAATTTTAACTTTTCAAGAAATACTGTGTGTTGAGGACTGTTCTCACAGGAACTTGCAACAGCTCTGTGTCTCAAGCACTGAGGGAGATGATCTGCTCCCCACCCTGATGTCACCTACCCCCTCGCAGTCTGCAGTGATGTAGCTGCTCTGTCCCAGTGGGCCTTGCTCAGGTACAAGGGTGAACAGAGGGATAGTAAATTAATTTTACCAAAGATTTAAAAATGTGTCTTTGTTAACATATTGAAAATAAACATCCAGAAATTAACAGAACCATGCTATACTATCTTGAAATGTCATCTTGATACATGTGTTTATATGTATTTTATATATATATTTATGTATTTGTTATTATAATTTTTAATATTTATATATATGTGTATATATAGATACACACACACTCACCAGTCTTTTCTTTTTCAATTGCAATATATGTGTTATAGAAGTGCTTTCAATATTTTTCATTCAGACTGCTCCAAAACATACCTCGAATTCATGCATCACAATGGGTAAGAGGGTGAAGATATAGGAAAACTGAAGAATCTAAAGCTGGGCAAAGGCAGTTGTTCCTTTTCAAGTAAGAGCACTGTGTAGTCCTGTGACCATGCCAAAAACTTCCATCAAACTAACACGAGCTGCCAGGGAAGTAAAGGAGAGATCAAAGTTTCAGCAACCTCTTCCCTCATCATGCTGCCCTTAATCCGAAATCTAGCATAGTTTCACCTTGACTCTTAATTATAAGACTGTGATTTTGGTGAGGAAAGACTTTCAATGGTGAGAAAAAAAATAATGTTTACTGTTCTGAGAGATACCATGAGTTCTAAAGACTCTATTTAGGAAAGATAGGAGGGAAAAAAGAGAAGCTTAAAGGTGCTAAGTCTGATTTTAGCAAAGAGTTTTTCTTCCTGTTCCTTCCAGCAGAACATTTTCTGTGATGGCTGTATTTCCATGTCTGTATGCTTTGAGTGTAGCAAATTATCCATGAAACTGCTGATTTACTGTGAATTAAGAGAAAAGCAGATCTATGACAGTACAGCTGTTAATATATTTTCCTTTGATTGTGATTAGCCCAGACAAATAATGTTTCAAAAAGAGAAGAAATTACCGACCTATAGAAAATGAGAGGTGTTCTAAATAGAAAGATAACACATCTTCCTAAGTTTATACCCAAGAATATAATTTCCTTCATGTGAATTTGTTTCCTCCGCTTATTCAAAAAACATGTTCATCCTGTGCTGTGAAAAAGCATGTTATCTGTATTGGAGCCACAGAGGCTATCCAGCCTTTTTATCAGGACATTGTCATGCTAAAGGAAGCAGTGGACGTTTAATGAAGTGTTGTACTTTCTTCCTCAATTTTTTTCTTTCTTTTCTTTTCCTTGTTTATTAGAACAACTAGAAATAATAATAACACACACTGAACCCCACCCCCTCCCCCACCAATACAAGTTATTGACTATATTTCTTCCTGATTTGTAATCCCACCATATACTGTGACCATAAGGGAAATTCAGCATTTAACAAGTGACCATCACATTTCTTTTGATTTTTAGCTGAGGCATTGACATGCACAGACACATCATACAACCACACCAAATGGTTAATATTAAAAGTTAGCCACTGCCAAACAGTGCAGTGTTGACCATGAAAATGTAAATTCTGAGTATAAGGAAAAATCATGATTAGTCTTGTTTTATTTTTGGTGACTTGCGTATTCAAAAACATACGAGTATTAAATTTTTAGTCTTTTTTTTCCCTTTCTTTGCTGCCTAAAGATGACTTAAGCCTTGTGCTGTTGCCTAGCATAAATTTCTTCCAGCTTCTGTCCCTCATTTCTAGCAATGAGTATCACTTCAGCTTCTGGCTGATCATAACTGATTGGCATCCAGGACAGAAGAGTCTCTTCCAGAGACCACATGAAGATACACTTCAGTATAGTCACTTCAAAGTCATACTGAGCTTTCTTGCTATCAGCCTTCTTCAAATAAAAATTAGTAGATGCTTAGCCTGCTGTCTTCACTGCTCTTCCCTTCCACTTGAGACTGCAGTTTGTGCCCTGACTGCTGTGGAGATTTTTGGATGACAACTACTCATAGTCTTATATGGTTCCGAATCATGAGTCATCTACTGCCACCACCTGCGTCTCCTAGAACACTTCCATCAACGCTGCCTCCATACAATCCTAAACATCCACTGGTCAGATTATTGAACCAATACATCTGTTCTAGAACAAGCAGCAGTCACAAGCATTGAGGCCATGTTGCTGAGAACACAGCTGCGTTGGGCAGGGCACGTCTCAAGGATGAAGGACCACCGTCTCCCTAAGATCTTGCTTTATGGTGAACTTGCCACTGGCTGCCACAAGAGAGGAGCCCCGAAGAAAAGATACAAGGACTCCCTGAAACAACATCTCAGCCTTGGCCATATTGATCACCATAACTGGTCTACTCTGGCCTCTAATCGGGAGGCCTGGAGACACACCATCTATAACGCTGCTGATGCCTTTGAGAACGCACGCAGGATCACTCTCAAGGAGAAAAGACAACGCAGAAAGAATCGTGCCTTGCAGAATATACCACCTAAGGAGTCTTTCTGCTGTGCCTTTTGGAATTGGACACGTCTATCCCATATTGGCCTTTTTAGCCACCAGCGTGCTTGTAACAAACATGGATAGAGCCTTCCTAAATCTTCATTCGCAAAGCCTAGCCATGATGACTCATAGTCGATTCTTAGCCCAATGCCAAAGATGGTCCTTGCTCTCCATTCAAAGTATTAGGCTAAAGAAAAAGATCTGAGCAGCTCTCCAATTGTAAGCTCCAATTGTAAAGGGGGGACTCTGGCTCATATTGCATCATGTATAAGATGCAGGTCTTCATCTGTAAATCAAAATAAGCTAAAAAATGAGCTTTATTGTCTGGGAAATATCCAGGCTGGTTTTATTTATTTATTTATTTATATTTTTGTGGGGTAGGTTATCTTGTGGGTTTTGTTTGGGTTTTTTTGTTGTTCTTTTTTCTTTTTTTAACAGTGGGAGAACACTAAAGCAGTACTTTGAAAAATGTTACAAGGTATAAATAGCACTGTTGAGAGCGGAACACAGGCTTTGTTGTGTTATCACACAGCAAATCCAACAATATACTACAGATCCATATTGTCAACTGAAATGGAAAAGAAAAACAGTTCAACAAGAATGTTTCTTAGGAAAACTACCCAATTTACTCATGTGTGTCTCAAGGCCAAAGCATCGCATCTTTGCAAAAATCATTCTTCTGTAGTGAGTAACAACAATACTTCAAGTGGTTTTCTGTTGTGTGTCATAACAGGCTTTCTACTGATGTTGCCAAAAAAAAAGCCTGTACCATGACTTTAAACTAGAAAGACGTACACTTTTTTTTTCTAGAAGAAAAAAAGGGTTGTCTACCAGATATATTATCAGTGTTAAGTCCATAGAACCTGAGCAAATATATGTTTTTAATATTAGCAGTAATATTTTTTATTACCAATAAAGTTTTTATTTTTTAATTTTTTTATTATAGACTGCAAGGCTGAGCCTTTTATTGCACTGTTGGTTTGTCGGTTTGGGGTTTCTTTTGACTTTTGAAATTAATTTTATCAGATTGAGACCAAAACTTCCCACATCAACAGAAGAAAAGTATTCGGCCAGTAGTGATCACTTTTTATTGTGCAGTCATTACTTGATTACTCTAGTCGATGCACAGATATTGGCTCAAGTATCCAAGACCAATTAAAATAGGAACATTGGCAAGAAAACATAATGATACTTCCTTCAATTTATTAGTTACGGTAAATGGCTTACAACAAACCAAAAAGCCACTAACATATTCTGAGATGGATGCATTGTTTCTGTACTGTGGATAATTAACTGTTTTGGTGGGAATTTCTTCATAGGACTGATATACAATTAGACAAATTTGTTCACATATCATGTTTCATTGAAGTCTGTATGAGTCTTCTATGCTTGGCAATAGGTCCTGATCCTAGATGCTTTTATGCCTGATTAATTGTCAATATTGGGCAGGAGTTTGCTCATTAGCTCCTAGCAGGGCACATCTCAAATTGCAGTAAGCTCCATTTAGAGATGATATGCTAACTGTTAATAAACTGCATGGATTGTGTGTGTGTGAATCTCAGTTAGCCGACTATATGCATATACACATACACATATATTATGCGTGCATATACACACACAAGCATATACGTACATACATGTGTGTATATATATACACACACACACATTAACTCCATGGAACAATGAAATAAATACAAATTATTCCCCTGTATACAAGTTGTGGCTGGAAGTGCTGCTAACTTATTCAGGGCTCCCTAGTGAATAAAAACATCCCAACATAAATTTACTGTGTATTATTCATGCTACATTTTAAGTTTTCAATCTGTCATGTCAACTGCTTTAAATCATATCTAAACTAATGTGCTAAACAGACATCACTTTTAAAAAAAAGGAAGTAAATTAAAGAACATCTTGCTGTACAACAGACATTTGTTTTGTACATTCATTTTCCAAGGACTTCATTTCTTGATCAAGAGAGATAGAAGGTTGACAGAGAATAAACTGATAATGTAAACTATTTTTTCCAGATCAGTTTTACTTCCTAACTAGTAATGCTGCTGCGCTCAACAAATGAGGCTCAACGATAAAATCTGACTGTTCCCAGGTCATAAAGTACTTATCATGTCTAAAAAGTAAATATACTTTATTAACATAATTGTTTCAGCTTCTAGATTTTTAAACTCCTCCTGTCAGCTGAAGATGGAGTTTTTGTGACAGTATTAAGTAAAAGTCGTTGTCCAACAAGCTCATGGGAATCAACAGGAAGTTACAAAAAGGAATCAGCAAACTTCCATTGTAAAAGATTATGTGTACTGAGCATGAGCACTAAAGAAAGAAACCCTGTAAAAATGAAAAAAAACCCTCAAAAAAAACATTACATGTTTCAGTCTCATGTCTGAAGGAACAAAGGTGTGGGTATAGCAGTAAAGGCTATTCTTAAACTGTAAAACCATGAACTAAAGTGATGATCTAACTGTTTTTGTTCTTCAGTGAGACAATGCTGCCTCCACATTCTCTGATGGTGTAACTACATTTCAGAGGTGACAATGAGATACTTTCATCGGGAGGTCTTCTGTCTTCACAGTACTAACTGTGAGTTGTTACTCACACTGCTCAAACATGAGAAGGGGTTGTTTGTGTGTTTCTTTCAGTACAATTCCACCAAGAACCAAAGATTACCAATTTGAATCAATAAAATATTTAATCCTCAAGTTAACCAAAAAGAAAAGACTACAGAAATGTAAATAGCTACGCAGATCTCTATTGGGAAGTACATGAAAAGACAGAAACAAATGTAAAGAAATGGCCTTTCAAATACTCAGAACAGACACAGTTTTGCTTTGATTTATTTTTTACACTATTTGCCAAATACTGTATTCCAGTATCACCAAAACAGGGCATTGACTCACATTCCAGTAACTTCAGTTTTAACCCCCCAAACTATCTTGATAATAGCATGAGGAGTTGCGCATTTCAAGTCAATAACCAGCCCTCACGTGTTAACACAAGATCAAGCATGATTGGAATACAGATTTATCAAACACAGGCCACTAATATGTTACTCAGACGTCTCCTAAAGCAAGCAACTGCAGCAGGATTGATTGCCAGGTAGAGCTCATCACACCTGGAAATAAGGTACCAGGGTTATCTCTAAAACTGAAGCAATTCCCAAAATGTCATCTTTCAAGATTATTAGGTTTGAGGTAAAACTAATCCTTATTAACATTTCTTAATTCATAACATCTATTTCTTTGCTTTAGACTTTAACTTCAATTCTTATGACTGATGGAATACATTTGTGTGTAATGCAAAAATATGGGGTTTGAGTTTTGATTTTACAGTCAAAATCCTTTCTGTTCATCTTCAAAGAATAGAAGGTGGCATTTTGGTGACAACTAGAGAAAGCATGCCTCGATGGGAAACTCAAGACTTCAGTGGCCTTTGCCCTATGTTCCTCTCATCCTTCCATACTAAAAACTGATGAATCAAGGTACAGCTTTGGTACAAATAAAGAAAGAGATCAAGTCACATCTTTGTGACTCTACTGTCTCTGTACTAAAGGAAACATCTCCAGCAATCTGCAAAGTAAATTATTCATTTATCATACTTAGCCCTTTTTCAGAATAAAAGCTCCTATGAAGACATACCTGCACTCATTTTCCTAGTTCTAGGGATGTAAAACCAGATCATGTCTGTCATTATTGTCATAACATGATGGTCATTATAACACAAGAAGAAAGAAATATTCTCACAAGTTTCTTAGGCAAAGAATAAAGTCTTGAGCAAGAGAAAGACAAAACATTAACCCTAAACCTGAGGCTATTTCAAAATGCCTTTGGAGAAAAGAAGGATAAGTTCAAAAGAAGGATGAGTTTTCTCCATCTTGGCTGGTGGTACATTAAGCCTAAGCGCAACTCTTTGCATGATCAGCACTGAAGGATGCTTAAAAAAATAGAAGTGGCAAGGGTCAAGACTAGCTGGGTCTTTCATCTTCAGCCCTGATCTTCTACATTGATTTGCCAACTTGAAATACCTACTGCAGGATAATAACCAGTCCCTTAGAGGCATAAAGATGTCAAGGTTGCTGCTCCTTGTCTTCCTCTTAAAAAAAAAAAAAAAGACAAGTCAAAGGATTTTGAATGACTTGTTGACAGCCAGCATGGTATTTGGATTATGAACACATCAGCGAGTTTTCCCTTAAGAAATGTGGAAGATAAATATGTAACCATAGAGCACTATGGTATATAGTACTCTGCTTTCCAACAGAGTGAAGCATTAGATATTGAGCGCTAGATGAAACAAGCTGATGTTTGCTGCTAAACATCAGCAGCTGGCCACTAACTGCAATGCAGGCTCCAATACAACCAGCTGTATGGGCTCAGCTAGCATGAAAGATTCTGAACAGGAAAACTTTCACACTTAAAACGAATCTAAATGGAACCTGGAGAGAGAAAGAAAAAAAACAAAAAGAAAATGAGAAAAATGGATCCAGCAAGCACAAGCTTTTCTCTCCATCCAAGTAGACACCTTTTCTGGTGTAATTCAAGACTGGGAGGAGAGGTGAGTGTCCCTCCTGACTGGAATGTTTGCTGGCCACATAAAAGACTGGAGGGTCCTGATGCAACTTCTTTGTTGATTAATACCTTTACCCGAATAAGCGCATTTTTATTGCTGAATAATCTCAGTGAATTTTGTTTCCAGAATGCCCAAGCACAGCAAAAAAACAGGCCACCTCCATGCCTACTAAAATTTAAGTAACCTATACTGTATTAAAATACTATACTAGTATTTTAATACTAGTCTTTTCTGTCCACCTAAGTGAATAAGAAGAATTATTTCCTACCAATAAGAGTCCAAGAAGAGAAATGATGTTTTTTCCCAAACTACAAGAAACTGGAAAAAATTACCAGAAGAAAAACTGTGAAAGTGTTATAGTTAATTCTGTGATTTGGCTTATCAAAATGCTCAGATAGTTACTACAGCCCGTGCTCAGGATTCTCAGATAGTATATTTCATGCCAAGAGGGATCCACTCAGGATCATTTTACAAAAAACTTTAGTTGTTTGGAAATTGGAGATGGGCAATTATTGCACATGGGGTTTGTCTTTTTCCTTTCTCTTTTTTTTATTTATTCATTTATTTATTTTTTATCTTTTCCATC
Source organism: Lepidothrix coronata (assembly GCF_001604755.1). Classification (NCBI taxonomy): domain Eukaryota; kingdom Metazoa; phylum Chordata; class Aves; order Passeriformes; family Pipridae; genus Lepidothrix; species Lepidothrix coronata. The sequence goes on along the minus strand of NW_016690240.1, from coordinate 395,424 downwards.
CAGGCATCATTCTGTTAGCTTCAAAATTTATCATAAGCAATGAGCAAAAAAAAATTTTCTAAAAAATAATCAGCAATGGTTACATTGAGAAAGCTCAGGCAGGAACTGATTTAAGTTATGCTGGCCAAAAAGGGAAAAAACACACTCTAATTTTAACTGGAAATTCAATCTAAAATCACAATAATAATTTCCTTGTAAGAGGGGAGGGAATTTAGACTAATCCACATAGGAAAAAAAGCTCTTATAGTGATTTAAATAAAATGTCACCTACAACATCATTAGAAGCAGAGTTGTCAACATTTTCATGATTTATTAACTTTCACATGGCAATAGCTGCTCTTTCAAACATGGGTTGCACAGTTAAAATACCCACAGCACTTTTTGGCTCCAGAGGTTTCCAAAATTCATCTACTTACTTTGATTCTCAAGTAGTTTTTTCCTTTCCACTTCTCTGGTCATAGATACAAGTGGGCAGGACAACTCTACACTGATTCCTTGTTGGGTATTACACCTCCAATGCCTCTATTTCTGGGAAGGAGGTTAACGAGTGAGAAAAAAAGAGAGACAGAACAATATTTTAGTGATAATTGAAAAGGGAACATCTTTTCAAAATCCAAACTCCATCTAAAATGCTTAGGGATTTTAATTTCTTTTATATTTTTATCAGTGTTACCAGCTGTACTTTTGCATTATAAAGTTATGTTTAAGCTAGAGCAGAAGATAGAATTGTAAGATAAATACTAAAATTAAATCAGGGCAGACCTGGAAATCTCCTAAAAAAGTCAATTGTTAAGAACCTTCCTTGTAGTACTGACAAGTAAACTGTTCTCCGTAAGTTTGCCAAACTGCTCGTAGGCTTTCATTCATGTAACCAGAGCCTTTTCCCATTTTAAATTGCAAAGTACAGAGGCATACTCAGGCATATTTCATTGTCCTTTCCACGTTCATTACTTCATGCTTTTGTAGCTCAAACACAGTGAGTGGGGGCCCAATGTGTCTATTAGTTGTGAAAGTAAACTTCCAAATTCCAGTAAAGACACTGAAGTTGAGCAAAATTTATCATTGTAGAAATTTTGACTGGATCCTTATGAACTCCAAGCATATTATGTACAACTCCTTAGATCTTTCTAGAGTTTCTTCAGTTTTACCCTTGTTGGAGCTGAAGTAGAATAAAGCTTTTCCTTTTTTTTTTTTTCTTTTCCTCTCCAATTACTTAAGATTCAATGTGTAATTTGACAAGAGAGTACTTTCTGAAGAATAATTCTTCTTTGCATGTTTTTTTTTCCATTCTTCAATTGCATAGAATATAACATTTTCTGAAGAGTTTACATACTTACACTGGAACTGTTAGAATAGTCTGCACAGACAGAGAAAACATTTCTGTGAGAGCAAAGGTATTTTCTGTTTCTTTCTTTCTCTCTAAAGCGACCATAGGAAGTTGAATGTACTTTATGTTTTATTTTTAAAGTGTGAAATCAGGAGAGAAGCAACTAAGTCTTGGAAGTCAAGAGAGAGGAATAAACTAATATACATTACCTCATGATCTCCTCTCTGTTTTAGTCTTATATAACTAAAGGTAGAAGCAGTATCTATTCATCTTAAGAATCTCCTGATGCAAAATAAATACAGCAAAATCTCAAATATCTGTAGCAATGATAATAATCTGGGATGTAAATTCCAGTGACTGATTTACATTCAATAGATTTCTTTACCGCTTGCTTCTCAGATTTCATTTATTCTTTTTTGTGCAACTTTTACCACCTGAAGCTTTCTTAGAGTCACTTGAGGTGAACCAGGCCTTTAGCAAACACTCCTACTCAGGGCATAGTGCAGTGCAGTATTTCCTTGGGGAGACCACTGAGAGGACCCTGGCTCTGGGAGTCACATCAGATATTGGCTTGGGCACTCACTTCTCTCTCTGTACTGGGCTCAGCAGCAGAGACAATTAGGGCAGAGACTGTTGTTTTCCCATGGATTTTCCCCCATGTAGCCCAGACATGATGGGAACTGTAGGGAGGCTGCTGCCCCAGCTGCAGAAATTGCAGTTGAACAAGCAGTCACAAGTTACACAGTCACTTAATCATGCTGACTAGTGGAAAGGTTAGATGACAGTCTGACCTTTCAGGAGCAGCTATCAAAAGAAGGAGGTCAAAGCCATCCATTTTCCAGAAACAGTGGTAGAAGCACACAAAAGGTGTTAAGCTGCACAAGCGGTGGACTGTATCCTTAAATTCTTCCAACATACAGACCACATGTTAACACTGGTAGTGTCTCCCCTCAGTCCCACCTACATCAAATCCCACAAGCAGACTAACATTTTTCTTAAAGAATGCTATTTCCAGAAGATAGTTAATAAACTTATTTTATGAATTAACATCATCTTCCTTGGATAAGCAAGTGTAAGTGAGCAACCCTATATGCCAATTTGCACGGAAAACCACAGGTGTTCCAGAAACAGAAGAACTCTGTGGATGATCATGGGCCACAGAGCAGTGCAGCAGGTTCTATTTGGAGATCTTGTGAGACGACAGGCAAGCAGTACTTTATTGCACTACAAACCAGTCAGCAGTGGTTCCTCTCCTCCAACCTTGCCTAACAGAGACCAGTAATAACCAGCTATTGCTGGTGTCATAGAGATGGCATAGAGCAGCTGCATGAAGACTGAAACAATGTGGTGGCTCATGTCCCTCATGTCAGAGGGACTTCCCAGCTCTGCTCTCCAGGGAGAACTTCAGCCTCAAAGACCACAGAATTGGCTTTTCAAAGTCATGATTCATTCACATTAACTAGGAAAAGTAGGACACAATACATGCTCCTATTTTAAAGGACTTCAGTGCCAAGGCATAGTGATCTGTGACCTTTCTCAATTTGTAAATTAACTGTTGGTTTTAGTTTTTCTTGAGGTTCCTTTAGGTCATGCAGGGGATGTAAGAATCTAGTCTGAAGAATAAGAATTTAATGGCAGTAGCAAGCAGATGTAGATAATGAAACTCCCTGACAGGGCTACTATTTTCAGAATTGGCTTCTGAAAACATTTTTTTAATTTCAAAGACATACATAAATATATATATACACACATGCACAGACGGAGAAAGCAAGCAATCCAAACTTTAATCAAATTTGGCTATTTCTCTTCAGGCTAAAGAAGGAAAAGATTTCTTATTCGTTGTATTTAGATATTTGTCTGAGCCTCAGAGAAAGTGGATAGTCAGGAGTTTCATGGAGTTTGTGGGCCAAACTTCCTTAAAAACATTCAAGCAACCTACTAAAGTCATTGCACTTTCTGAATCTGTTTTTTTTTTGGATCAGGAACACAGGTGGTTTTGAATGAAACTTCTTTTTTCCTCTGTGAAGGGAGTTTCCCTCAATGTCTTTTAATGTTGTGTGATTAGGGACAGAGAGGCTCTACAGAGATAACATGTTATATTAAAAGAGAGAGAGGGACATTAAGCTGCCTAATTTTCTCCATATCAAATAAACATTATTATTGTATAAAATTGATCTTAGGACACTCTTGGTGATTGATCAGCACGCCCTTTTAGGATTTCAAAGGAGTCTGCTCTGATCACATAAATAATGTTTTATTTTAAAATCTAAGTTATTTTCCAGCTGCTTTCTCATGTGTCTCTCACTGTTCAAACATCTTATTTAGAGAGCTAAGGGATGATAGCTCATCACATAGGTAGTCTTGTGTGTATTTGGTTTTTTACAGATTATTTTTTTGTGTACCTCAGCTACTTTCTGGCAAACTTTGCTACAGTTCACACAGTGCTAACCACAGATTTCTGCAAAAACATTTAAGATCCTTCTTCACACAATTTGATAAGTATTAATTTCATGCTCCTTTTTAGAATTAAATTATGTTACTCTTGCATATCATTTTTAATTTAGAATTTATCTTATGCATATATGCAAATGTTTTGCAAGCTTGAGATCAAATTCTATCCTTATCTGTAAAAATGAAAAAATATTGAAGAACACAAAATAGTTCTTACTGACAAAGAATTTCTGAAATAAACTCCAGCTTTGTGCATTGATTTCTAGTTGTGAACAATAGTAAGAGTAAGATAATTCAGCCTTTACAACCAGTACAGAAAGCTGAATCTGTCTCATTTTCAGCATTAGGCAATACATGAAACCCACCTGGGGATCCTGGGAAAGCCCATTCAACACTCATTTTCAGCTTTGTTTTGTTTTTCTCCTCCCACTTCCCAGCCTACATGAACTCTGAAGGACATACAATCCTTCTTCTTTTCCCACCTGTAACGAAGTACACTGAAGCAAAAGCTCTGCTAGAACTCAGCTACAAATGCTCTCTTAACCCGTTACAGCTGCACCAGACATGTAAATTGGCTGCATACGCTGTATTCTTTCACTTTAAATTCACTCTACCTTTAGAGGTTACTCTTTAAGCTATCTTCTGTTGCCATAGGCACACTAGGTTGAACAGATCTAGCTAAACACAAACAAGACAAAAATAAAACATGTGAACCTGTGCCTTGAGAAAAAGACACCCTGCCTTTTCCAAGGATTCCACAGAATGAGCATTTTTGACAATATTTATATATGCTGAGTTTTCAACTCTACCTTGGACCTCCAGCGTACAACGATTCTACACATACACACCCACACTGTACACACATTGGCATATGGTATTTACAGTACACCTTCCATATTATCATATAACTTTCTTATTTCCCACTATGAAACCCAGAGAAAATTTATGCTGTGTTGCATACAGTATGCTGTGTTCAAGTGAACTTTACTACATACAAAGTTTCAAGAGCAGGTCTGTGCGAATCATTAACTTTTCAAAAGGCACCAGTTCCCTTCTGTTACTAATGACATGCGTAACAGTTTAATGTAATGCTACTTTTAATTATCAGAGCCCTTTCTTTTAAATATCAAATTTCCCCTCTCTAAATTGTCCTGAGTTCTCTTTACAGTCTCATCTGTCACTGTAAATGTCATCACTTTATTCCTTCTTCGGATGCAGTGACAGGCCCACTCTTATCCCCAGCTTTATCTCTTTTTCCATCCTTTATTGTACTACAAAGATCCCTCTTTCATAGTTTACAGCTGTATCCGCTTTCCACACGTGGCAAATGATTGCCTTGGTAAAGGTATTTTCTGTTTCAATCTTGCATTTTCCCAAGGGAGAACAAAAGGGACAAGCTTTCTGGAGTTGGTTTCACTGAGAAAATTGTTTAGAATTGCCTCATTCCTCAACAGATTAACGAATGCATACAATCCCAGCTTAAGTGCTATTGTACAGCACAATTTGTCCATTATGCTTTGTCCCTTCCATTTATAAAACCCCCTCACCAATTAAAGTAATACAGCCTTCCAATACCTGCTCCCAATTAAATCTGAGCTGTATTACCTGCCTTGATGCAGCTGGTCACAGATTCCTACCACTTACTAGCATTCATTAGCCCTATTCATTATACGGGGGCTGGTGGCAGGAATTCAAGCTACCGGCTTTATTTAGGGGCCATCAAAATTATCAGCTTTCAGCACAAGGCCCTAGTAAGAACAGGATTAACTGAAGGGAGAGAGAATTCATACAGTAGCGAAATGTCATTGTTTCTACTTTGCTCGTGTCTCTTCTAGATCAGTGCATCAGGAGCATCCACTGGTGTACAAAAGACAGTTGGACACAATTGGAAGAAAGCCTTTTCCTCATTTACTTTCTGCATAGCTCCTAGTTTTGTTTTCCTATGCTTCTTGTCCCCCAGCCTCCTTGCTCCGAATGTAGCCTGTTGTCTGATCTGGAGACTACTTACAGATGTAATCAGTAACCACTTAAGGTCTGCTGCTGCAGACTGGCTCAGTACAGTTTAAAGACAATGTTTCACTTACTGAGATGATAAAACCCTAATTTTTCTGGCAAAAAATCACCAAATTACTGAGGTCTCGCTGCCTAGCACAAAAGGGCTTTTCCAGGCACATGGTGCTGTGCTGGGTGATAGCATGCAGCGTGGCTAGTTGTGTGGCAGGAAAAGTCATCTGCCGTTCTTAAGCAGCTTAAGTGTCAATGACCATTCTGTAATTAGAGCTTCCAGAATTTATTGGATGGTGGTGATAGTAAGACAAGCAGCCACACCATAAGCTTTGGAGCTGTCACAAGAAAAACAATAGGAGGTGAGGGTGGGGGGAGGTTACTCTTGCCTGGACCTTGGAGGTGGCACAAAGCTGTTGCGTTCCAGCTCTGCCCACTCCAAAGAAGACTGTGGTCATGACATGGCCTGCTGCTGGCCCATCTAAGGATGTTGCAAGCAGGAAGATTAAAAAGAGAAGAGACACAATAATATTAGTTGTGAATGTAGTGAGTGGAGAAGCTTGAAAAACTCAATCTAGTCAATTTTTGGACCAATTTTTAAACTAATTCTTTACTGCAAACACTCATCTCTTATCAAGGATCAGCAACATATGCACATGCATAGCATTTTTTAAGGTGGTGCAGGCTGTATATTGCTGTTTTCCTCTCAATTAACTTCTAGGCAATTTTCCCAGCTAAATACATAACATCTCTGGCAGCATGCCAACCAAAACCTTAAGACCCAACACTAAATTCTGTACTTATACAGGCAGCTTAGATTTTCATGCGGTGAACTGGAAGAATGCCAGAAGCTCCCACCATAAACCTAGCAGTAGGAACACTATATATATTTTTTTATCAAGAAATTCTACTTTACTTTTCTAAGACCACTTGAAAACTGCACCATTTTAATGTTCCTTTAGCACAAAATAAAAGAAAGATTTAACCTGCTATTAAATTAACCCAATTAGCCATTTATTTCATGTAACCTTACACTTCTGATGGCATTAAATCAAACACACCAACATGTGGATTTTTTTTTTTGTAAGTTATGGTAATTACACACTGCCTGCTAGACAATAAATTTCTCGCTAGCCTTTTGCCCTGTTCTTTCTCTGTGGAAGAAGATTATTAGAACAGAAGCATTTCAAGACCCCTCCTCATATGCCTTGTATAACTGTATTGGAACACGATGGAATAGTTATGCACCTTAAGGGGAAAAAAACCCAAACACAAAAAAACAACCAAACAGAAAAACCCATCAAAACAAAACAAAACAAAAAACCCCCACAACAAATCAGAGAAAGACAGGGGATAAAAAAAGGAAAAAGAAAGAATTAAAAATAAAAGAGGAAAAAAAAGAAAAGAAGCTAAAATATTTACAAAGGGCTGGCTTCCAGGCATGATAAACTGAACTGCTGCTGAGAGTAGACTGTTGTCCCTGTCGTTTGACTCAGATCATGTGCTAGAGGCCACTGTTAGGTGGATGTCACACTTTTTTTCTGCTATCAATTTTTCTGGGGAGTGGGGAGAAAGAAAACTCAGTTCAAGTAAAACCTAGCAATAATCCAGAATCAGAATGTCCAAATCTGTCTTTGCAACATCCACAAACAGAGAACCCAAACATCCTTGTGTGGCACACCTGCACCACAAATGCCATCAAGGCAGGATGATATTCCTGGACACTCCAGCCCTCCTTTGCCCTCCAGGCAATGTCTTCTCAGGCCAAGTTGCCTCTGCTGCTACCACGTGCTTGCCAGTAGGTTCCTTCATTTGCCGATGCCATTTTATTCCATTTTCAGTCTGGCACTGAAGCAGATATATTCCAGAGCAGATAAGATACTGCAGCTGCCTCCAGCATGTTTCAGGGTCCTGCTAGTAGCACCCTGCACGATATGTGTTCAGTGCCCTGCGAGAGGGATCAAGGGCAGTTCCTCCAACATGCAGCAGCATTCCCCACTGCACACTGTGCCTGTGTGCAGCTCTGGCAGGAAACTGTCAGCAGCATGTTGGGTGTCCTCACAAAACAGAGGGAGTGCCCTCATTGGTTCTGTTTAGATATCTTCCATGGGGCTTACTTTCAAAGATGGCTCTGACTTCTGACCCTGATGCAGATGGCATAACTGTTGCCTTGGCAGACTGCCACTCACATCAGATTTCCAGTCCCACATTCTTTTCCTTACAACATGGGTAAACCTGCTCCCTGCTTTTAATTTTATTTTTTTCCCTCTCTTCTAGTTCCCTGGCAGGCACAGCTCTTTGGCTCCAGAAGCTTGTTAGGTATTTCTCACTAAAGATTTCATTCTTCCTTCCATGAAGTTCACACACGATGACAAAACTAATGAATAACTCTAAGAAGCATCATGATATTCTAACTAAAGGCAGCCAAAAGAATGGCTGAAGTGTCTTTCTTTTTTTCTTTTTTTTTTTCCCTGACTGTCAGTTTTTTAATTTCTCAATTAACTTTACTTGCAACCCTAGTAAGCATTAACAATCTTTTGAATCTTATGTGGGTTTTTAAATATGAAGAGCTTTGTTATCTTCACAGACTTTTAAAGATAGATTGATAAACTGTAAATAGTACAAATTTGATATGGCAGCTTGAATTGATACATCTAGCAGACTTTCTGAAATAAATTACTTCCAATCCTTTATCTGTTATTAACTCTTCAGGAATCACACAGTATTCAGCTATGTGAAATATGAACAGTTCATCTGAAAATACATAGCTATTACTGTTTAATTCAAATTCAGTATTGGAGAAGCTCAATCCTTTTAATTTTATTTCTTCTCTCTCATGAAACTTTTACACCTCAGTTCTTTACTTCACATTCAAAAAATTCTTGCTTCTCTATAACTTGCTCTCTGCATTCTGGATTTCCAACTCTTTATATTCAAAGGTGATTTAAAATTTTAACTTATGAAATACTTATAATCACATATTTTGTTGCAGAATTGCACTGTGCTCTACATAAATACCCTCAGTTTTGGACTACCAAGAGCCAGACCAGAATTCCAGTTTGCTGGTTTCATTCTAAAGTGGGTTGAAGTAGGGAGGGGAATGAATCCCAAGTTACCACACCTTTTGATGGTGGAAGAATTAATAGAAAGCCTTGGAGAAAAGTGTTATAAAGCCTGATCCACAAATTCTTACATAAAATGGGACATGTATTTGCATATGTGTTTTGCTGCTCTGAGATGAACTGTTACAGACCATACTGTTCCCACCTTTCTTGTAATTTTCATTTAATCCTCTAAAAACAAGGCTTGGACTATTCAAGAAAAGGTAGTTCTTGAGACAAGAACAGAATTTCCTCAAAGGAAAATAAAAAACTTCATTGTGAGTTAACCTTGTCCCCAATTTCTATTACCTGGAATGTTTGATGCTGTTGTGTGGGCTGATTCTCTGGCAGCTAATGGTTCCCAAGTAATTAAAAACATTCCCTTCTTTTAGCTAAACGGATTTCTTAGTTTAGCTCTGCCTCTCTTGGATGAAATTTTCCATACATTCGTTTCTTCTGGTGAGGGTGAAGGCAATACACAATACATGCATATCAGCTTCATCTTTACAGCTCATAGATCTGTGCCATTATTACTTCTTTTTAGATTACTCCCAGTTAGGCAAAGCAAAGGGTAACTTAGAAAGAACTTCCCATCTCTCCGCCCTATTTATTTACAATTTGTGGTGGCTTATGCACAAAAAGAAAAAAATAAAAACCTAAAAAAAGAGAAATAAGAAAACACACTTTCAGGATGCGTCTTTTCAAGAAGCTTCTTCCACTTATCTGCATTGTCTGGGCTGTTCACTCTGGCGAATACGAGCTTTGAGACACCTTTTCCACCTTTCTGAATAATAATCACAGCTGTTGCGGCCCTGCCACTCTTTGGTTTTGAATTTTTTCCCTTATCTAAAGCAAGTCTTTCCTTATGTTTGTAGGTACACAGTAGCTTCTTCTAACATCTGTACTGCCTCCTGTCTGAAATGTATTTTATCTTCAAAGTAACTGGATTTTCAGAGATTTGTAGGATAACAGCTGGCTTTTGTTGTTGCCCATTGGAGGTGGTCCTGTTTGCAGACTGTGATCCATTGGGGATCTGTGGCCTTAGCCAAATAAACTTGCTGTCCATTTTTCATACAATCCATTTAGTTATGTGTTCAGCTACCATGCCACAAATTATTGTAACTTCTCTTTGATATACCAGATATTTCCACGAAAAATTTCAGTGATGAGCAGATACTGTCTTCACCTTGAATATTGTGTCCGGTTTTGGTCACCACAATATATTAAGCTGGAGCGTCCAAAAGAGGGCAGTGAGATTCTAAAGGCCTTGAGGAGAATAAGGAGTGGTTGAGGGAGGCCATTTGGTCTGTTCAGATGGGAGAAGAGGAGACTGAGAGGAGTCCTCATCACAGTCTACAATTACCTTGTGAGAGGAAGAGGAGGAGCAGGCACTGATCTCTTCTCTGTGGTGACCAAGGGCAGGACCTGAGGGAAAGGCCTGAAGTTGTGTCAGGGAGGTTTAGGTTGGATACTAGAAAGCGGTTCTTCATCCAGAGGGTGGCTGGGCACTGGAACACACTCCCCAGGGAAGTGGTCACAGCACCAAGCCTGTCAGAGTTCAAGAAGCTTTTGTCCCCAATGCTGTCTAAGATTTTGTAAAATTCTACAGATCTTGCTATTCTCATCTAGATACATAGATGAGACTTGATGAAATTTCCAACTTTCAGTGACAATGAGAATCTTTTTTTTTAAATTAAAAAATAAGTAATTCTGTATTGCATCAATAGTCTCCACCCGTACAAACAAAATTGGCCCAGCTGGGTCAGACCAATGGTCTATTTCCCATCTTCAACAGTGCACAACAGGAGACACATAGAAAATAACATAAGAACAGGAACACAGACTGTGATACTTCCCAACTCCCAGCACTGGGACTTTTTGAGCCATGGATGGCAGCTTTGGGCTTAATAGACTTTGATAAATTTTTCTTCCAAGAATAGGAACCAGTCTAAACATTTCACAATGGTAACATCCTATGGCAAAAATTCTGTAATTTAACTATGCCTGCATTTACATCTCAGAGTCCTGACCGCAAATGACTTTTTCATGCAATTCTTTGACACTGTATGTGTTCAAAACCTGTTATAGGAATTTTCTGCATTTTTTAACTTGTATTTCATGTATCTCTTTATTTGATAAAACATTATCTTCAGAAAGGAATGTTGAAAATAGCTCAATTGCTGAACTTTTTTTGAGGCTCGCCAAAAACAGTAAATAAATTTTCTTTGTGGAATTCAAGGTGGACCAGTGGTGGGTTTGACTTTGTTTTAGTTTTGCAAGGATTGATGCATGTTTTGACTTTCTCATTTTTTTTACAGGATTTGCTAAGATGTGCTACTCCATTATATTCTTCCTCTACTAGAAGATTGTGAGCTTCATGATGTGTTCTCTTTCTCTCCATACTTTTGAAGACATTGTCACATACAGAATTTTTTGCACAGGCATAGCAGTCTTGAATCTGTAACATCTCATAGATGCTACATGACTTATTCCAAAAAATCCTTTCTGATTTTTCTCCAAGGCAGAATGCCTTCCTGTAAATCTAGTATCAGGTCTCAGTACTGGTTTGATAACAGAATTTACCTTTTAGTCTTTTTTATTTTCTTTGCATTTACTCATTGACTATAACCCATCCTGCCATTCCCATGGATGCAGACAATATTTCTGCTGAGCGAAAAGGTAGATATTTCCTATATTTTTTTTCTGCAACATCACTCATTCAGTCACAGTGTCAGCTGTAAATGCTAGTATTACTTCTTCCAGAAACTTTATCCAGGAAGATACTATTTATCAGAACCAGAGAACCAAGGCATTTAAGCTTGCTTCATCATTTTCTTTCTCCTTATTCTGTTTTGTAACCAAACAGTATCATTGTTGCTAAAACTCTCTCCTTGTAGGTGTTCTCCAACTGTATTACTCCCACTGCTTTACTGTTTGCCTATGTGATGTACTCAAACATACTGTCTAGTGTAATTATCTTCCTCAGGCATGGGCGTTTCTTTTTCTTTGCATGGTGCAATCCACTACTATTGCAAAAGTGCATCGATGGATTTCTGTCACTCTTTTCAACAGAAGTACTCCACAAAAAGGAGTATTCCTGTCCTCATTATGAATTCCTTTTTCTAAACTATTTTTTTTTAAGTAGGAAAATGTTTCACCTTTTATTTTTCAAGGCAAACAATCCCAAATAGGTTAAACAACCTGTCTGGATTTTCCCCCTCTGCTTTAGTGAACTTACAACCAACAACCCACGCACTGTATATACTGCTGCAACTTTGCATGATACATAATAGCAAATGAATAGCTATTTAGATTTTCAGATTGCTTATTAGGAAGATATGATAAAGATATAATCTCATTTAATTCTTTCTATCTTTGGTCCTATCTTCTGATTAGTTTCAGTAAGCCACGCTTTATTGCTAACACTATGATTTTTTTTTTTTTTGTATAATGCTCTCATAAATGAGAGAAGGGCATGCTAAAAAAACTTCCAGTACAAAAAATTTGGAGTACGTATTCCATCTCAGCAGCTCAGCTGAATTCAGCACCATGGGGAGAGGAGAAAGTGAGATTGAATAAAGAAGAGTCCTAGTGTCACCCTTTGCATCTCTTATCAAAGATATCATTGGTTATGAAAACACTACATTAACACAATCCAGGGCTTGTAATTTATTCAAGTAGTTTCACACAGAAGACAGGATGTCTCCATACATAACAGATCAGATGGTGAGGAGAAAATAATTTCTGGAACCCGATCCAGAAGAAAAGGTGGATCTAGACCACTGTCTCCCTCTGGAGGGGCATTTTTGAACACAGGTATGTGAAAATACATATATGTCATATGTGTATATATACACACATATATATATGTTTCATATCTGTGAATATACATACACAGAGACAGCATGGATGAACTTCTACAAAATTTCGTCACTAGATATCAGACAAATGGATACTATTTCATAGATGGTTGGAAGACCCAAGACCTTTCATTGTACAAGAACTTCCATCACTTCCCAAAGGAGCTATATAATATAATCAGCTTGATATACATAAGCAGTCATTTAGATTCACACATTTTCTACAACTTTGACTCATGTTTCCTCTCTCCTATTCTCCATTTTGACAATTAATGTGTTTTATTACTGAAGTAGCTCAAATATGTGGGATCATTTTTCTCTCATGACACAGCTCTTCATGATGAGTTTCAGTTATGTCATCCTGTGACAGGGTATAAAACAAGGATGGGCATTATTTAGGCATTTTGTGGACAATTTTTTGCTTTTTATTTTTAAATTTTCCATTTCTATTTAGACCTTTAGTTAAACATAGTTAGAAGACAACAATGTCGCTACTGCTATTTCTACAGAGCTGGATTTCTTCATTCACTGCTACAAAATCTGTCCCGTATAACTTTTCTCTGCTGGCTAGCTGGGAGAAACTCATTACTTGCCATCATCTCTTACTCACAAGGTTTTTTTCCTAACTCTTAGATTCACTCTCTTGAATCAGTGAAGTTAAAACTGCTGAGCCTTAGATGCATGCCTCATATCTTTCTTTTCAAAGATGTGGCCAAATGAAGACCTGACTCTTTAATCAGGTATCTTGTATGTACAACAAATGATCTTGAGTGTGAGCTAGTATCCTCCTAAAGCTATATATTTTTGGTCATTTACTATAATGTATAATCTGTGACCGTAGCTATAGTGACCTACACTTGTTTAGCCTCAGGACTGCTACACACAAGACGTGAAATGCACCCTTTGATCTCTGCTACAGAAACTGCAGGAAACCAGCTTTAACTAGGGCTATAATAGGCCAAAACAATCAAAAGACAAAGAGTTAACTAATAAAAGACTCTGACCCACTGCTCAAGGCAGGTAGCACTACATGTCAAGAATGCGTAGAAGATGTGTTAAAAGACCTCAGTTCCCTGACTTAGATATGTTTGATCTTCCACAGGTGTAATGATTTTAACCTCTGTAGGATGCCCATTCATCATCGTTTCATTCATCACCGCTGAAGATCAATGGACATATCCTTTTTAGACCAAATACAGCATACGCAGTAACATATTGAACAAAATAGCATATGAGGGAGGCAGAAGGGAAGAAGAAGGGGGTATTCATACTTGTTAGCATTGAATTCTTGACTTAGAAGCCAATTTTTCTAATCCCTCAATGCAGAAAGACAGATTATCCTGAAGCAAAAACTCTTACGGAGGGGTCCAGAGAAAAGCTGTGTTATAGAGAATGTGGCAAATGTCTCTAAAATCCCATTGCTAATATCTTTACCTAACTCCATAGTGGGAGCAACAAGAAGGAATAGTGACTAGTATATGCTCAGTTTCAGATATTCAGGGTCACAACTGCAAAAAAATAAATAAAAAGAACTCAAGAACACATATAGCATTAAGAAAAAGGAGACTTCAAGGCCCCTTCCTTAATCTCTTGCTATAAATCCTCTTGCATATATTTTATTTGGCACAACCTACTTCAATATATAACACTAACATTTTTCAAAACAGTCAACTCTGATTTTGAACCCTGGAATCCTAAAAGGAGGATGGTATCTTCACCTTAATTCTTTACTTCTGATTTGCCTCTATGATAATGTGTCTGTGTGTTTTATTTATTTTGCTTATTTTTGATACTTTTATGAGTGAAACAGACACTCATCTTCATATTAAGAGCGACAAAATCTGTTAAACACTTAGTGATATAAACCTAACGATTAACAAATCCTTTACACACTGTTGATACCTTTAATAATTATTTCACAAGTCTGGAAAGAGGTGTCATGATAATTACAACCAATAATGGCTCTAATACCTTTTGAATTGATTACTATGGATCTATTTCTACTTGCCAAGACAGAAATCAGCCATAGACTGCTGCAGATATTTTGATTTGTACCTGAAAGTTTTCTAGCCTTTAGAAAGCCTCTGTAAACTAGAAGGACGTCTAATTTTGTGCATTTTTGCCCAGGCTTTCTAAAGTAGACATGAATAGTGCATGGCACAGACAATATTTTTAAAAAATAGATAGAAATAACTAATACACATTTACAAAATAAACAGTAAAAGCAAGAGTAAACTGTCAATAGCAACACCACTTAGGCTAAAAGCAGGATAAAATTTAGGCATAGAAATTAATTATCAGAAGTAACAATTACCTTTTCTCCCTTTGAGCCAAGTTGCATAGTATTGGTACTAGGAAACAAGCATACTGGATACTGTGCAGTGAAGGAGGCTGAAAGTGGTATACCATTTCAGTAGTGTCTTATTTACTAGTACAGAATGAAGTAGCAGGGGACCTTTTTACATATAACTGATTTCAGTCATTTGTTCCTCTGCAATGTTTTTGGAGGTTAGCAGTATTTGAATAATATTTCAAGTTTTAATATTACACAAAGCACTTATGTTTATGATACCCTCAGCTCAGCTAATATGGTAATGTCAGCTGCACCAAGAGATGAAGAAGAATGTGCACTATGCACCTTAGAAGACATGGGTTACAACACCCAGATTAAATCTTTGTATTTCAAAAATTCCGACATTCACATTGCTGGTATCAATAATAAAAATTACTAAACTCTTAAACATGACTTCACAACTTCACTTTTATACACTTAACTAACCCCTCATGAGACAATGGCAGTATATTTACATAATATTGGTTCATCAATGTAATGGGGAAACCAAGTCATTAAGGGTTACTTTTATCTCATCTAAATTAAAAAAACATTTTGGGGTATCTAACTTCGGGATTATAACTGTCTGGGGTCCCTACACAGTCAATGAAGATAAAGAGAGAGAGAGATGGAGAAAACAAGAGCAATTCTGCCATGAAGGAATGTGACATTTAACTTCTCTCTAACCTCTGAGGAGGAACTGTGAAGTGCTATCTAATACTAGATGACGTTCACGCTTTGACTCAAAGCTTCAAATTTACTGATGCATACAGGCAACCAGTGGCCTGTGGTACTTCTGATTTGCTGCTTAAACCCACAGTTAAGCATGCCTAAGGACATTCCTTGGCAAAAGGTAGTAGAAAAAGTGGGCTTTAGATTTCCTAGGAAAATGAAAACCTCCAGACTCATTCCCAGTTGCTAGTAGTGTAATTAATAGATTACTGAAATAAACACAGTTCAAGTATTATAATTATAACTGCAATACTCTCAGGGTATTCACATGGTGCAAAGGCACAGGCCTCGTGATTCATTCAGTTTCTTCAGATATCGATGAACCACAGAGAAGATGCCACCAGAACAAACAGTTACTAGACAAATACCACATCCTTTGTCATTACTATGAGGCGATGATCATGTGCAAAGGCTGTCCTCAGAAGAGATATGTTACTGGGTATCAATATAGGTGTGATCAGCTTGCCTGAAAATAAGCATCAAGTGTCATTTGAGATACACTCGTGTATCCTGCCTGGCCACAACTGCTGTTCCAGAGTAGCATCACGAAGGTGTGGGTCTCACATAGATCCTGTGCACCATCTGCCAGCTCCAGGAGAAAGCCTTACAGTATCTCAAAACAGCAATAAATGCCTATGTTTAGACAAAAGACTGTGTATTGCTTTCCTTCAAGCCAAGCGAATCACTGAACAAATAGCTACCTTATGAGAACAGAAGTAGCAGAATCTGACCTAGGCAATTTTTGCTACTTGCACCCCTTGGGATGAATATGTGCCAAGTACGTTTAAAATGCTGTATATGGACTCTCTTTCTTTCTCTTGAATTAGAGTGACTGTCTATCTGAAAGGGGAAACAGGATAGATATGATCTAATTTACATTTAAAATATACCAGGATTTGTGGTTAAAGGTGTAAAACAATACACATTAAAGGAAATGTTAAAGTCATTCATAAAGTAAAATCTCTTTATAGGTTGCAATACAAGCAGAGATTTTATCAAGTTGTTATTTTTTCTACATTATGTTTATTGCAAATTTTATAAATTCTCATTTCATATTAATATTCAGTATTTGTACTGTATGTGGACACTATGTAAACATGAATGTTCACATTGTCATGTTGTTATGACAATTTGGTTCATTTTTTATAACTTCCATAAATTATCTATGAAACTGCAAACTAGCTTTATCACTGGCATCATCATTTTCAGAAGCATATTAAATATTTTGTGAAAAGTGTATCAACATAAAGGAACAAAGGGAATAACTCATCATATTTGATTATTTTATGATATATTTATATAAATACTTAGTATGGTATATTTGATGACTGCAATCAGGCACCTGGGACAAGATCAGAAGAAAAAGCTTTACAAGAGTGTCATTCTATAATGAACTTAAATCACTGACAATTTGCAAGTGAAAACAATAAGATTATTATATCTGTGTAATTTCTGGGTTTGGTGCAAACGCACTGGGACTGGCACTAGCATGCTTTGAACTGCTGCAGTGACCTGGTAGACCTTTTACTCCTTCAGATTCATTTTAGTGGTCTGATGTCTCTGGATAGGTTTACCCCATGATTCAAGGGCTGGGAAAATTCATTCATGTTCATGTTTGTAAACTCCTGGGACAAAGTACATGTAAAGACGGGCCTATGACGTTGCATTAGATTTTAACAGCAGGAGAATCGTCACCTTTCTGGCATTTTCTCTTCAAAGACAGAGAAATAGAAAGCACTTGTTTCCTCTTATGTGAAAAGCCTAAAAATGTTATAGAAAAGTAAGCATGACACCAGAGTTTCTCTATAATTGAATGGCAATCTCTCCATACAGTACAAGTTTCAAAGTAACCAAGCATGCCTATTGCTTGCCAGCAAGTAGGAAATCGTGAAGCCATATGAGTAATCTGTCCAACTAGTTGAATAAGATTGCATTGCTATAAGACACTATTTGGCATGGGTACTTACCCACTCAAAATCATGTTTCATTTTAGAATTCATGGGGTTTTAATTAAATTAATTAATTTGGTTTATTATGGAATACTATAGATAGGTTCTATTGGCTTAGAAAATTAAAACACTTCCCGGCTAATTGTCTAGAACCTGTTCATACCGCCTAATTATTAGCTGACGAAACAAGAAACTTCCTCTTTTTAAATATGTCTTACACCATTTTGAGAAGTTCCAAAGCAGTTACACACATAAATATTCCTTGGCACATAATAGACAAGCAAGTAAAATCTAACATAATTTTCAACTTTTTTGTCAATAGTAGCATAGCAGAATTCCTGCCCCAAGCATTACTCAGAGAAAGAGATGCCAATAAATCTCTCTGGTTTCTGCAGGATAAATGAATGAAACTGTGAGGGGTTTTGGCAAGTTAACATGTTTTTCTACATATCAGTAATTTTCATTGTAGAGGAAGCTCAGACGTCACTTCAAATTATCAGGCAACAAATTAATCTTAAATCAGCAGGAAATTACACAGGATGTCACTGAAGCAAAGGTGAGGCTATGCTTTATGGTATTGACGTACGTTAGTTCTGACTGGGCCGCAAACAAAATCTTTTAGGATAAACAAATCAGCATTTGCTTTGCTGGAAAACTTCTAACTAACTCTACTGCCAACCTACACTCTCCACTAGCCTGTTGCTACTCCAAGAGATCTAACGATATGCAAGGTGTTAACCTTCTGGAAAACACTTAAAACCTCAGAAAGATTACGTAGCTTTACATGTGTACTCTTTCTAATTCCACTCTGTTCACAGTTTCAGATTTTCCAGCACCAAAATAGAGTGTTTTCAAGATGAAGGTGCAAGTCTGGGACATCCAGAAATAATTCATACAGTTCAGTAAAAGCATCATTAACTAGAAAGTATTACATCCTTCTTGTGATATGTGGAAGCCACCATGCCAGTGCAGTCATTTCACATGACTGAAATGCCATGTGAAAGTGTAGCCAGTGATTAGCCACCACTGTTGCCCAGGCTGTTGGGAAATGTTTTGTCATTGTGACAAGGGCAAAGCACTACCAAACAGACCTTGTGGAACCAAATTCACAGGAGTATTTTGGAACCATCAGGGTTTTCCTAAAATATCTCTTAAGGGAGGTCAGCCTATATTCAAACACAGATCCTGAAAACAGCATTGTACTCGGAACTGAGTTATGCAAATGATAAGTCACGGCAAACACAGTACAGTCCTATGGATCTTAAGCGGTAGTATGGAAAAAAGCATCATAGTGTGGAAATACTAGGATGCTAAAGGAGAATACAGCAACCTCTATAGCCATCTATGGAAATTAGTAATTGTCTTTTACAAAACTATGGACAAGGAAAGTTCTTGTGGAAATCCTTACTAGTCTGCTGAATAAATTGAAATTATCTATGACATAAAGATTTACTTAATGTGTGAATGATTATTTATATATAAGTGATATGCCAATGTAAACCTCAAGAAATTCAACAAGGCTTAGTGCAAGGTCTTGCACCTGGGTCAGAGCAATCACCAGTATCAATACAGATTGGAAGATGAATGGATAAAAAGTAGCTCTGCAGAGGAGGACTTGGGGATGTTGGTAGATGAAAAACTGGATACAAGATACAAGCCAGCAATGTGCACTTACAATCCAGAAAGCTGTGTATCCTAAGCCGCATCTAAAGAAGTGTGACTGGCAGGACAAGGGAGGTGATTCTCCCCCTCTACTTTGCCCTCGTGGGACCCCACTTGAGGTGGGGTCTGTGTCTAGCTCTGAGGTCCTCAACACAGGAGAGACATGGACCTGTTGGAGCAGATTTCTTTGCAAACCACAAAGCCTTGATGTTTCTACATTAAATTTTCTTCCAATTGCTTGGGTTTTAAAGTGTTTGCTCTAAAATTAAATATATACGTGCAGAAGAAAAATGTATAAATCATGTAAATCAGGAAAGACCTGATTTTTTTTGACTGCCTCTAATTNAATTAACATATTTCTACTTTTGGTTACCATTTTTTTTTCCTTTGAGGAATGCAATTCATTATTTTGTTAAAATTAGTCTCCTAGGTCAATGACCATCTATATTTGCCTGTGCTTTATTATGCTACTACTTCTACTACCCACCCCAAATAAGTAATTTCATTATGGGTTCTATTAATAATGGTAGAAACAGTTTTGTTTGTGCTGGTCAGGGAGTACAGGGAATGTGTTGGTTTTTATTAATGAACAATGCCAGAATTCCTTTGCAATCTCCAGAGAATTTGTGAGCATTATTAGAAACTCATTCACAACCACATATGAATCACTATGGTTTTCCTGAGCAAGAATGCTTTACTCTGAGTAGGGTATTACACGTAATAACTGTGCCACTAGCAAACATCACCCTGTTATGTTTTGCCTTCTATCCACATCTGCTTGCCAGACTGTTTCAGTAGATGTTTCTTTCTGCCTCTGCTCAGCTATTCTAACTCCTAAGAATCTTAGAAAACTCAGCCATCCTAGAATTTACATTCACTGTTGCTAATGTCCAGCATGTTAATACTTTTAATCTGTTTTCAGATATCAAGTGACATAAATGAAAGACCCCCTATGTGACATCCTTTTCTCAAAGACTTCTGAGAAAAGGAGATACTCATCCTAATTCTAAGATCCTAGAACATTCTGTTAAGAAACATCCTCTTGAGCTCAAGCAGAATGTCCTTCTCTATCCAAGAAGAAACAGAAACAACAGACAAAATAATAAGCACAACTATGCAGACTATCCTATATTCATCATCTATCCACAAGATTAAGTTAGAAACATAGCCTCTAGCCCTCATTACAGACAAAAAATAGAGAAAAAGAAAGAAAAATAACTGTTCTGAAGGTGACTCAGCTCTTAGTCAGGCCGTTTGATTGTTTACAGTCTTTTAGCCTCCCCAGCACTTTTAAGGGAAAAAAAAGTAAATTTTTAAATTAACAGTGGTCTTAATTTAGATGTTGCTGTGATAAACCTGGAACTAGGCAGGACAAATCTAGTTCTGGTATTTCTGGATGTACGATGTTAATTGAATAAAAGATATTAGGCTATTAGAGAACACCCAAAGATGGGCAATGAAAATGGTGATGGGCCTTGAGGAAAAGCCGTATGAGGAGCAACTGAGGACACTTGGTCTGTTCATCCTGGAGGAGACTGAGAAGTCTACAACTTCCTTGTGAGGGGAAGTGCAGGGGCGGGCACTGATCTCTTTGTGGTGGCCAAGAACAGGACTTGAAGGAATGGAAGGAAATTGTGTCAGGGGGTGTTTAGGTTGGATATTAGAAAAAGATTCTTCACCCAGAGGGTGGCTGAGCACTGGAACAGGCTCCCCAGGGAAACGGTCACAGCACCAAGCCTGCCAGAGTTCAAGAAGTATTTGGATGATACTCTCAGGCACATGGTGTGACTCTTGGGGATGGTCCTGTGCAGGGCTAGGGATTGTCACTTGATGATCCTTGTTGGTCCCTTCCAACTCAATGTATTCTATGATTATCTTCTGTGATTATCTTTATAAACAATGAAAGACTTATTTTCCATCAAGAGTTTGACATTTACAAAGTGACTGCTTGACATATTGTGTCATGTATTGTGAACTTTTAAAATAAAGACCCAAGCTGAGCACACGCTCAGGAATTATATTAAAAAAGGTTTGGGTTTACTCACATTAATACATTAATTACTGACAAAATGCCTAGAGACTAAGTCTTATTTCTTTTTTTTTCTTTTAAATGTGTCATCATGGGGAATATGTTTTTGCTCAAAATAAGAAATAGTATACTGTCGTTATACTGGATTGGGATTAGGTATTTTCACAGCAATTTCTTTCAGTACCTAAGGAAGATCTCAGTCTTGCTGATCCCCAAGGAAGCACAAAGATCTCTCCCACTCCAATGCTGTGGGAGTAGAAATCTGGACATGGCTAGGCTCAAGTGAGATGCAAAATTATTTCTTACTTCTTCAGTCCACTTGTGTTCCCATAGGAGCATAATAATAATTACAATTATGTAAATACTGGCTCTATTTCACCTCCTTGCTCTGAATTTGTCTGCATTTGTATATATATATATATGTGTGTGTAATATAGGACATCTTGTCTTTTGCAAAATATGTTTGGAGTGTTATTAATGATTTTGCTAGCAGTATTCCTTTTAAAGTGCTAGTCAAGCAAGTTCTTGTTTTTAGACCAAAGCCTTATGGCAATGTCAGACCTGTACTTAACATCCTGAGTAAAGGCAAAAAGATGTTGAAGATCACACTCTGTGACCTGGATTGAAAATTTGAAGGCAGTATAATATAGAGGAGGATCACTGCATCATGATTCACCCCAACCAGCTCTCCCTGTCTTGAGGAAGTAAAAATTTGTTATTGGGCCATGTCAATCATCATTTAAGAACTAACACTGATACCCAGGAAGGTTTATAAGAGCAAAAGTAGATGATTTTGACATTTGGGTCCTTCCCCTTCCCTCTTACTCTCTTTTCCAGGTGTGGACTTTTCACCTCCGATACAGTAGCTCGCAAAATCACACACACCTCACTTACAAAATATTAATTAAGTCCTTCAGATTTCTGTGCTTCCAATGGAAGCAGCATCACTATACCACAGTGCAAAGCTATAGCGGGCATAGGTGGACTTTTATCAGTCAGGGTCTACAGGGGTGAGAAGAGCCCACGAGCTGCTCTGTGCTATACACAGCTGATGCCAGATAGCTCCAACAGATCCATAACGGGACCCAGCAGCCAAGCTAGTGTTACCTTTGGGAAAACATATTTAATAAATGAAAAAAATTTTGGACTGGCAGAGGAGGAGAGAAAAAAATCCAAAACCCAAGAGCGAGAAAAAGCAAAGTGAACACTGAGGTCAAAGCAGGAGACAGAGGAGGTTCTCCATGGTGGAGACAGTGGATATTTCATGAAGGACAAGGAGCCCTGTGGAGAGTCCATGCTGGATCAGAGGAAAAATGTGAGGAGGAAGGAGCACCAGAGACAAACTCTTATGTACTGACCATAGCCTTCATACTCCATTCCCCACTATATCACATGACATGAGTAAATGAGATGGGAGGAAAGGAGTGAGGTTAAACCCAGGAAATGGAAGAGGAAAGTAATTGCTTTAATTTTTTTAATCTTTGTTTCTCACTACCCATACACATTTTAATTGCTAATAAATGATTTTTTCTCAAGGCAAGTCTCTATTACCCACCGTGGTTATTAATAAACAATCTTCCTGTCTTTACCTTTACCTTTACAGTCTTCTACCTGGCTTTCTTTTTCTCCCCTTTCATCCTACTGAGGGGGAGGAAGTGGGTGAGAGCTTGGGTGGGAATTTGGCTGTTATCAGTAGTTTACTCACTGCTGAAATCAGAATGTTTTTCAAGTAAAAGATCTGCTTTATCAATGCCTATAAAGTCATCTGGAATATGAGGTGTGGAGGGTAAGTTGTTAAATGTACCTTTTCCTCCATATATATGATATATATAATGATGGAGAAAAGTATTTTGTCCTGACAAAGTGAAATCTCAGTTGATAAATTTGCAAGTGATTTCAACTTCTTTTTTTTTTCTGTAACATGCTGCCAAATTGCCATCTTTGATCACTTCCGTTTCCATGCTGATAGCCTCTCTGACTCTTTAACTTCACCTGGCTTCTATTTCCTTTTCAGTTCTAGATGAACTCTTTCCTGTTATTTAAGGAACAGATTATTCGACATGTTCTTTATCAAGTGATGCTTCCCCTTCATATCCTTCACTGCAGAGTTTTCTTCCCACTTTGATCTCAACATCAACTCTTTGTCTCTTTATTTGTTGTTTTGTGCTTTATGAAACTCTGGGGGACACAACACGACCAATCTGACCTTGTAAAACTTCTCATATTGTGCGTCAGTCTTGATAAAACCTTTTGCACACTACTGCAATAAACATCTTGCATTGAAAGTACTCTCTCTAAATTTAATCCAGCTGGCAATCTTCAGGACAGGAATGGTAAAAACAAATAGAAGAAATATAACACCTGAGCTGAATTCGTATTATCAAATTTTAAGATCAAATATATAAAATCAGTAGCAATTTATACTGATAAAATATTGCGTTAACAAAAATGCAAGCAAATAATTCATAAAACTGTAAAACTCCGGGGTTTCATGTTCTTTTTTGGTTTTATTTTTGTTTTTGCTTGGTTGGTTGGTTGGTTTTTTGGGGGGGTTGTTTGTTTGTTTGTTTGTTTTTCACTGAGGTAAGCCCACATAAAATTTATTCCAAATCCTCCTGTCCTAAGTATTTTCAGACAATTGAAATTATTATGTAATATAATAAAATAATATCCTTAATTTGGCTCAAAACCTGAAGAACAGTCATCTTTGAATGGTTTAGATTTGAAAAGGAAAGATATATATATTTGCAAAGTCAAGAGACACAGAGACACACATAAAAACATGTCTGGGGCCAAGCAACCTGAAATCACTCTAAAACAAACAGTTCCTTTTAAAAAGGAAAATAAAATTAATAATCAACAGTGTCTACCTGAGACAGGGAATCAGTGTGATCTGTAAGTCAAAAGTCTTACAGTACTTTTTTAATTGTCTTATGGTACCTCTGATAACGGTATGCATATAACCCAGAATAAAACAAACAAACAAACAAAAAAAACCAAAACCAAAAAACACACCAAACTTGTTATTGAAAGAGTTGATCTCATACAAGAAAGCATTTTTTTGTTGATGTTCACCTATATGAACTTCTCTGGAAAATCTTTTCATACTTCTTATTTAGAATATGAGACTTGCACGCTGGCTGAAATGCTATAGTACAGGGGAATAGAGTGAAAAACAATTTCAGTTAAACCTTCTGAGCACCAAGGAAGTTTTTTCCTATGTCCTTCTAGGGTGAATGTGTGTTTTTCCCAAAATCCTTTGCATGTAATGACTTGCTTCATAGAAGAATTACCTTCCACAATACATTAAGATATTTTTTGATATGTGATTTTCCACATTGGCATGTCTATGGGTTATATTCCTATAATTCTTCTGTGCCATCAATAGTTTTTGAACATAACTCAAACATGTCCAGAATGGTCAGTCTACTCTTGAATTCCCAAGTAGGTATTTGAAAAAGTCAGTGATCATTTTCCCTTTTTTCACTAAACAAACTCAATGGGATGCAGAACTCTTGATGATTTATTAAACGGTTCCATTGTAGTTTACAGCAGCTGGCCAGCAGCTGCAGCATGGCCCAGCAGCCACTCCCTCAGTCTTCAATCTGTTGGAAAGATTCCACTTTATTCACAACTGCACTTTTGGTTTTCAGTGGGGTGATCCCAAAATGCCCAGGCAGTTTTTTCCATTCAGCTAGTCTAAGACATTAAATAGTCCAATAGCCACTTTCTCTTAACACTGTCTAACTTCTCTTCATGAATGACCCCTTCTTGTTTTTATATTAAGCCCCTGGAGAGGGTAAGTGTAGTCATTCATGATGTTATTGGGTTATATAGGGTTAGGGTCCATTTAGAATTTGTGAGCTTCTTTGGTATAAAATTATGGGCACGGACCTTATATTTTTTTCTTTTTTACATATGCCCAAAATAAGGAGGATTGCAAGAGTGGGTGCATTATACCCTGTTCTAAATTACACCCTGTTCCAAGCTAAGTTTACTGGACTTGTGATTTCATTAAAAAAAAAAAAAGAGTAATTGAGTTTTGGTAGTGTAATCTGAAAACCTGAGGAACATGGGCTTAAATCTGGCTTGCACTCACGTGAAGCTCTTAATTTAGGTAAAGTTACAAATATTGCTTGGAGAAATATTGCTTCTGCCATGAGACCGAATTTTCAGTTGTTCCATGTGGGTGCTGGATAATACAGACTCAAGTACATTCACCTGTGATAGGTCATACTGTATCCTCCACTATTGGCTCCTCTTGCAGAGTTCAGCATAGAAATCATTGCTGATTATGGGAATTTTGTTCTTTTTTAGACAGAGATTGTATCAGTCATACTTTGCATTGATTTTCTCTCATGTGCTGTATTTTGTCTAAAAGCATCTGGTGGTATATGG
The DNA here is from genome assembly GCF_001604755.1 of Lepidothrix coronata. Lineage (NCBI taxonomy): Eukaryota > Metazoa > Chordata > Aves > Passeriformes > Pipridae > Lepidothrix > Lepidothrix coronata. Next base: position 369,579 of record NW_016690240.1, on the reverse strand, counting down.
TGTCAGACACAGCTGATTGGCCTTTGAACACTACATCTGCGCCCATATCGCTTTCAAGCCCAGCTCCAGCAAGTTGAATGATGTTCAGTCCTCAGCCAGGACATACTTTTCTCAAGTGAAATTCAGCTTACTTGAAAAGGAGGTGGTGTTCAGCCACCGGTGACAGACAGTTTATAAATTACTTTAGTGCTTTATCTTTATAATCCTATATTAAAGATATTGGATTGATGGGGTTTGGCTCTCGAGCATCCTTCCCTCTTTTTAGAAGTGCTGTAACACAAGCTTGTAACAATTTCTTTGAGACTGTCTCTGTAGCTTAGCATAAGTTATACAACTGGATCAGCCAGGCGTTTGTCATTGGTCCCAAATGCTATCCCTGAAATAAGTCTGTACTTCAGGCAGATTCACTTGCAGTGTAATGTGAAAATGGTACCTATGATGGGACAGCCACTGGATCCAAAACTTTTCAGCTTGTCAGCCAAGAAGTCTTCCTGTTTCAAAATTTACAGACTGTAGAGGAGTAGGTGCAGTTCAGGTGTCTTATCCTTTTGCTGGTCAAGAAACATTACTCATCCTTGGTTACTCATACAGAAAAAAAGTTTGCCAAAGAGAAACTGTGACTACTTGAAGCAAGAGTATGATCTAACTTTCCAAATGCTAATTCACTAAGTCCTACCAGACCTTTTAGAAACTGCTGGAACTGAATCTGTTTTAAATTATTCTATTTTAAGTGATCACCAGAGTCTAGTCTGACATTCTGCATAAGACAGGCCAAGGAATTTCACTGAGTTCTCCAGACCACAAATCCCTTCTTAGATCCATCAAGCCTTCATATCTTTGTCATGCAACTGCAAAATCACAAAGAGTATGTGAGGTCCTTCCAGGTTGTGAATTTCTAGTTTTGAATCCAGACCTTTAGTTATTTAAATGATAAGATATTTGTTTTAGACAATGAGTTTCTGGAAAACTGTTGCAATATGCTAAGATTACTTGCTATGGAAAAAGGGAATGAAACCAACTATTTCCTGTTAGAACACCATTTCAATAAAATAATCATGTGTTTGAGCTTTGAAGAATTATTGTCACTCAATTTTAAAACAATTTTCTTTTTCACTTTGTAAAGCATCTTAAATAGGCATCTGATCCTGGCAGAACTGTAGGTGAAACGGACTTCTGTATTCACCAGAATGGCCTGCCACTTTTCTGCATGACAAGTGAGAAGAGCAACAAAAGAGGTATGTATACTTCTTTACTTAAAAGTGTATTTTCAAATCTTTGTTTCCCCCTAAACATGATAAAAAACCCCAAACATAGAAGTCCAGAAATTCTAAAAAAGATTATGCCAGGTGTTTTGAGGGAAAGCTATGGGAACAGATGGCCTTACTGGAGGAGGTAAAATAAAAATTTCTAGATGCTATATTTGAAACCTGGTGAAGAAGAGCAGCTGAATCCGGAGGATGGTGCCAGAATCTACCCTCTGATTTGAGTGAAGAACTTGACAGAGATGAAGAACCAAAGAATAAGGTCTGTATCCCTTCTTATTTCCAAAAATCAGACTGAAGGCCGAGACCAAATTAATAATATAGCCTTCCCATGGAGGCTGTTCTCTGACTTCATGTGTGCTACCATACGTGGCCCTGTTCACAGCACTTGTCTAAGTCTAAAACCTTCTGTAGAGCCAGCACACGTAATCTCCACTACTGGCACCAATTATGCTTGGCATTGTATCCAAACACCCACTTTGCACCAGATCTGTCAGTATCAAAGCCATGAGGCTGGAACTTTTCCTGTGCTCTGGAATACATTGATTCAAATAACTCGTCAAAGCTGTAATTACAAGTAACTGTTATATCTGCATGCTTTGGGACTGGATATCACTAGAGATTAGAAATTTATGATTAAGGTAATAACAATAGCAAAACGAACCACATCATACCACACTGTACATAGGGTCTATTGGGCAAATGACACTCTTAGGGACTTGGGGCAGCAGTTGGCTGCTGCCCTCTTGCTGTGGTGGTCTACAGTTGAAAAATGTTAATATATACTTCCTTTGTAAGTCTATATGTTCTTAACAGTTTATGCGACTGAAATAATTATGCATATTATTTATAGGGTTTTAAACAAACATGCACATACATTATAATCATATTTGCAAAAAGAAGTCCAGACTGCATGGAGGCAAGTAGATCTATCAGGCAGATAACAGGTAGGATCTATGGAGGAGTTCAGAAGGAACAGTGAGGTGAAAGGCTCATTGATGATCCACATAGGTAACCAGCAGGATATTAATCTGTGGTCCACACGGTATACTTTGCTGTTCACCCAGCAACCTGTAAGCAATGCTGATGAAATTCATGGGCCAGTTCTTCAGCAGGCAGCTTTGCATGTGGAGGTTTACCAAGGAAGCTCTTAGGGCTTAGTTGTACCTTTTGCCCTGGCTGTTGGAGAACATACAGGTGAACAACCCTGTTGTTCATAGGAGATCTGCACCCTTTCTTGTTCTGCAAAATAGATCCTATGTGACAATAAGTACACATATTGACTACTAGTCTTTACTATGTAGCTTGTGTCCCTAAATTATAATAGTCATGGAGAAGACATGAATATACATCAAAATGTTTGATCCTCTGTCTGAAAATACCTTGAAACGCTTTTAGCAGATTCAAAATTTAACTGTAATAACTATGCAAGTTTTTTAATAAATGTTCTGCAGAAAAATGAAAACTGTGTAAGTAAGAATTGAAAAGTACAACGAGGTATGTATTTCTGAAAATAATTTTAGGGCATTCAGTCCTGCTGTGCATCTCTTTCATTGGTTCCTACACAAAAGTAGTCAATTATGTGAAATATTTAAACAAGAGACATTGTCTTTGAAATTTGTAACATCATTTACTTTCAGCTCTGGTTTTTCATATTAGCTTATATTACTAGAAAATAGAAACTAAATCATTTTTACTACTGCTGTATATTCATAGTAAGCAGAAGTGGTTGCACTGGGAAAATGGACAAATGGATGAGAGCTCTTTCAAATTTCTCACATGTGAAAACTGCATGCTATGGTTTGGTTTACATGAGAATAGCAATCAAAATACCAGCTTAGCCCTCATGTCTTGTATTACTCACCTCTCTTTATTCAAAGCTTTCCACCACCTTCTCCTATTTAAAGTACTTGCTTCCATGAAGTTTTCCCAGTTTATTTCCTTAAATCTTGCCTCCCCCTGCTGGTTGTGCAAAACAGAATCTGTAAATAAAAAAACCCACATCTTCCTAGAGGAAATTTATATGAGAAAATCATCATCAATAAGAAAGTTCTAGTCTTTATTATGAAGTAGCAATGGCAACTCTCCATATATACAGTGGAGGCTCTTGGACCTCCTCTGAGCTGCGTCATTGTTTACTCAAACAGAGCAAGATCCACTTTCTCTCAAACGTGCCAGTGGTGTTTTTTGGTTCTTGAGGTTTTATTTTTGTATAGGTTTTTTTGGTTTGTTGTTTGGTTAGGGTTTTTTGCAGGGGAAGAAGAGGGGGGTGGTTAGTTGTTTGGTTTTGGGGCTTTTTTGTGTGTGTGTGTGAAAGGGATAGTGTAACAAAGTTTCTGTATGCTATATTTTTTAATAATTGGGTAAAGTTAGAAAAAAATAGGTGGACACAGCTTTATTTTTGGTTCCACATCCAGTACATCTTTACTGAATGACTGTGTACAGAGACGGAAGGCCTATACTGTAAGTTGGTGCATTTTCTAATCTGCTTAAAATTTTCTGAACAGACAGCAATTTATTTCTGTAAAGTCTTAATTAGCTTTAATTGCCATAGGTCTATTTATACCTATTTTCACCCATTTATTCAGTTTTTCTTTATGCTTACAGAACCACTATAAGAACATCTAGACTTTGATGCTGAAAATAGTTTGCTAATTCAAACGTATACGAACCACAGGATGTATAATTTTCAGAACTATGTCTACATGGGCTGCAATTTACATTAAATTGCTGTTTTGGTTAAATGGCACCTTAGCTACCAAGCAACTCTTTGAATAGTTGTTTCTTTAATTATTATTTAATTTTGTGGTTATGACTGGTTTTCAGTTAAAGAGGGTACTAGTGACAAATTCAATTAAAAGAAAATAGAGGACTTAATGGTCCATGCTAATGATTCATTTCATACATAATATTCTATCATTTTCTGTGCAAATTTATAATAAGCACTTAGCTTGTATTAATAAATGCTTATATTTAGTCTACATAAACTATAGTGATTAAAATATTTTCTTAATGATATCTGTTGATTAATGCTTTTGAAACAATTAGGTCTTTACCTTGAAGTAGTTTTATCACCACAACTTTCTATGAAAACGCATATTTTGTTATTGAGAGGGAAATAAAAGTATAGGAATGTAATAACATATTCACAAGCAATGTTTTTTGGTATTTAAACAGCTCATGATATGCATCTGCTACGCTCAGGAAAACAAACTTTGACGAATTATGGCAATCAGTTCAATATGCTATCTGATTTTATAATATCACATGAAGAAGAAGGAGTTTGATAAATCACCTTTTTGGGTATCTGAAGTAAGAGAAAATACTTCTCTATTCCACAGTAGAGGCAGAAATTTTAGCTTGTACTGTTTCTAGATAATATGTGTAGGAGTGAAAGGGTGGGTAAGTAGCTATTACAATCTTGATTTTGCATTTTGCATCTTCACTGATGAAGATAGATTGTCTTCCAAAGTGAATAAAGTCATAATTTACAAACTTTTAAGAATATTATTACTGTGTTAAGATACCATGCTGTTTTGGGACAGTTTTGTTTTCATTGCTTTTTCTTGCCCTGAGAAATTAGCGCACAATCATTTGCTTTAAGTACAGAATGCTATTAGTTTCAATGGTAAAATAGACATATTGTAGTTGCTTCTGCAAACTGCTTGACTAGTGCTATTGGGATTTAAAATATGCTTGATTTTTTTTTCAGGATTAAAGATACAGGAAAGCAAAAAGAAGAAGGATCTGAAGATTTTAAAGAGCAAAACAATGATTCGGGAACAAAAGTCTATGCAAAATTCAATAACAGTCATGTTCCTAAATCACTGACATAATCTGTAAATATTCTAAGTGTCTTCTTTATTTAAATGTTTGGTGGTGGCACTGGTTAAGGAGTGGGATAAGTGAGTTACAATTAGTTTAACTTCATGACTTTTAGAAGTTCTGAAATTCAGTATGCCATTTGGAAGTTGCTGTCAATTTTTCTATAAAAGGTGAAAAAAAAAGGTGTCAGAATTCTTCTTTGAAGCAAAAGATTTCTTATATCCTTGCCTGAAGAAACTCTTTACGTTGGCAGTCTGAGCCAAAATCTTTGGAGTTTGTGTTTCTGAAACTTCCACTGCAAAATCTGTTGATACCAAAATCTGAAGTTATTTAAGCTTTTCAGGAGTAAATAATCAGAATTTAATAATGAATATAGGTCAGGATTATCAGGATCAGTGCACGACAATCAGAAATTTAAGTTTGCTTTCCTTTCAAAAAGAGTGATGGTAATATTTTTTTCAGATTCCATCAATAACCAATGAAGTTATATTCTTAAAAAATTCAAGTCCTCCTCTACATGCTCCAGAGCTCCATATATGATCATATTAGTACTCATTTATCCTAAAAGGAAGTCAACAAAAGCTAAATGTTCTTTGGTCATAATCTTTTTGTTCCTGGCTATTTCCAGAGGAGGGATCTGAAATCTAGGTTCACTTTTCAAGTACAATTGAATAGCCACAGCAAAAAGCACAAATAGCAGGACAGCCTAAATCATATATGTATGGGTTTCTCCACATGGGAGGCCTATAAACGTAGATGACATACAAGGAATACAAACAAACTGGTTCTGTATGAGGCATTTTCATCTCCTTCATCAAATTTTAGTTCAAATTCCATCAATTTTTTTCAATATGGAATTTATGGTTTCTTGCCAAAACCTTGGTAAAATTGAGCTGGTGGTATCCCTGAAACATCACTGCAAGATCCATGGCCTGAGTAATCTTAACCTCAGACAGCTGGCCAAAGGTGATCTGATGTGGGGGCTTTGCCATCCAGAGCTAATAGCTGCTGATCTGCTTGGTTGTATGGAAGTTGATCACAAGGCAGCTGGTGCCCAATACACCAGCATGGTAGCAGAAAGGATGGGGGAGGGTGCACCTTATTTTGTCCTCTATCTGTCTCTAGGGCTTAACCCATAAGCTAGACAGTAGTATGAACTGAAGTTAGGAAGTTGGGAAGACTGTCATTACTTTCACATACTTCTTGAGGAAGTATTTTAATACACAACTTGTTATTTATGTTTTCCAACTTAAAGTTATTCATGTACTGAAGGATTCCCAAGTGTTTTACAAGTAAGGGAAAAAATCACCTGTCAAGAAATTCCAGATGTTTATTCTTTAAAGTTTCTAAGCCACGGAGTGCATACAGATATCAATCAGGGAGTGAGCCAAACAGGTGAGAGTCTTTTAAAGGATTCTTAGGAACCGCGCACATTTTACATTTTAGTGCTACACACTTGGCAGAGGGGTTATATTACATTCGCAACTTGGTGATCTGGGTGGATCCCTGCTGCAACTGATTGCCGAATAGTATAAGTTAGTGAGAATGTTTATGTGCAGCCTTGGAGCTGCATTTGCTCAGCAAAGGGGGACGGTGGTAGCGAGACAGGCAGCCTCTAGCAGCAAACACCGTGGAGGGGTGCCTGCAAGTATGCCCACCCCTCCTGCTGCTACCGTTCTATGATGATTACCATAAGAAACTGAAAGGCATTTTTACTCCTAATATTGACCAGTACAATCACAGCTATATTCTCAGGAACATTTTCCACCTGCTTGTGGCTATAATATTTGATGTTGCAATTATTTAAAGACACAGTTGTTTATTTTCCTCAGAAATACTCTTCAGGGGTCAGCAGTGTTCATTTCCACAGCACTATGGATTTCCACCTCTAAATATTTCTTCATATACTTCGATGAATGTTTTGTTGTCATTGGTAGCCACCTCTATGTTGAATATTCATACTGTAAAGACTGTGTGTGAAGATTCTTGTAATTCTCTAAGCTATTTTGTACAAGGTATATAAAAATGCATAAATAACTCTATATCACAGCAATGCCCTTGGGAAAGATCATTTGGAAATTGGAAAGATTAAGGGAAATTTCCCATAAAAGTAGAATTTTGCTAAAAAGTGTGTCTATTTTTAATGCTAGGTTGAGACAACGGAAAATATATTGTTAGAGAAAACATAACCACACTAAATTTTGATACTTTTACTTCAGATCTCTAAATATTTGAGTATGATGCCTTATTTCCTAGGAAAACTGTCTAACATTATAAAAACACTCAAATGCAAGTAATGGGAAAAGACTGTAGTATCTCCTGGATCCCTAACCTGGATTATGACAGCTTTCACAGACTTCCTTGCTATATGATGAGATTGTTAGCAGAGTGCTTATATGATCTCAGGCTACAGATTTTTTTCATGCCTGGAATTTGGTCTTCTGAAGTTTCCTGATATTTTTTTTCTTAGCTTGCAGAGGGAGCTCTGCTATGGTACATTTTTCACTTTGGTGTCTACAGTTAAATGGGATAAATTCAGACCAAACATGTTCTGATTAGGACAATAAATAGTATTGGGATTAGTTACTGAAAACACTATTGTGTCCTGATCTTTCAGATGTCCACCTCCTCCTATATTACTTTGATAACAAGATTATGGCCTAATTTGTGCAAGATCAATATTTAAACTGTAATAACACCAGCTACCTCAGACTTATTTTCTCCAAGACTGATAATGTGCTTTACAGAAAGGGATGGGAGCATATTGTCTGTCTTTATTTTATCTGTCAAGGTATCTATCAGGTCTTTAATATGCTACTTGATTTAGTAAAATTGATTTTTTTTTCCCAATCAGCAGGCTAAGAAAGTTGATCAAACCTGTCTGAAGACTCTAACACAGCCTGGGTCATTTGCATAGCAGAAAATTTTACTAATTATTTAATTTTTTTAACTGTACAATAAAAGACAATTTCAATTATTTTAAAGTAGAAAACAGATGTTAGTGAATTTGCATGGGCTAATTAACTTCCTACAAATACCTCACTGTGAGTTTAGAAAGCTTCAATTGCAAAATTAAACATATCAAAAGAACACAGTCTAATATGCCCAAAACAAAGTAGATCGTCTGAAATGTGAGCAACATATTAATGGTTATTCAAAAATTGAATTCCATTGTTTTTTATGTGAGCTGCATTAAAAAGGAAAAACAAAAAATAGAGGGCATTTATTTTTCTTTTGTAACTACAACACTACAAAAATCTACCCAAAAATCTCATGAACTGAATATTACTGTGCAAATAAGGTAGGATGTCCCGTGTTTGTCCCTAAGCAAACACACAACGTCATTTTGTTTAGCAGCCCCTGCAGTGACTGTAGTTGTCTAAGAGGGCGAAATGAAGGTTCAGACCTTTTCTCGCAGTTGGCAGAATCTTTCTAGTAGGGCCAGGATTCCACAGATGGATCTTGTCCCCTCTGTTCTTCAAGACAGGAAGACAATGATTTCTCAGGAATGGAGTATTTTCTTTACAGGATTGGTTACTAGTAGGGGTTCTCTCCTATTTTTACACATAACTTCTTATGTTTTTCTTTCCTTCTTCCTACTTCAGTCACCGTCATCCATTGCTCCTCCAAAAGACCTACTGGGCTGTTTAAAAACCTAAATGCAGGTCCAACTCAGAATCTCCTACAGGAAACCAGCTGCTTGGCCTTTCCATTGACTGTATAAAGGATGTAGACAGCCACTGTAAGATAGGACCTGCACTGACCACATTAAATTTCAGTACTGCCTCATGCAATTATTGCTTCATGTGGATATACTGGATGCAAATCATAAGATTTACCAAAAAAACTGCTTAGTTGCAAGGAAAGGATGGAGGGAGGGAGGGAAGGAAGGAAGGAAGGAAGGAAATGAGGATGTTCAAGGGGAGAAAGCCAATTTCTAGGGGGGTTATTCAATCATAAAAAAATGAGACAGGGAAAACCCAATACTCATCTTCAAATACAAGAAAGGTGGCTTCAAGGAGAAAGACAGCAGATTGCACTCCATGTTTGTTGAAGATGCAGGAGAGAATAATGCTGAAAACTGCAATATGGAGCTTATTACTGAGTTTAGACATTAGAAAAGACAAAAGAAGTAACACTCTCTCTCAGTGTAAGGACAGTGAAGCAAATGAATAGATTGCCTAGGGAATTTTTGGAATCCCCAGACTGAAGATTTTTAAAAACAGGATAGACAAACATCTGTCAGGGAAGATTTAGTTACAGCTGGTCCAGCCTTGGGGTAGGAGGAGGGACTGAACATTCTTTCTAGCTCCCTTCCAGACCTACTTGCTATGAATCTATGATAAACGGCAATAATACTTCAACAGTAGACACTGAGAGGTCACTCAGATAGGGACAGAAAAGAGAGAGTAATAGTGAGGAAAATTAATGAGATTTTAACAGTCCTTAGTATCTCTGCTTCCCAAACTATACTTTTTTCAGGAATATTTCCACCAGAAAAAAAAAAGGTGATATGAAAGCAAGTTTAATATTTTCAGATGCCAGAGCATAGGACCAAAGGTGGAAATATGGTACGGGAGATAGGTCAAAAGACAAAAAAAAAATAAATCAGAATCCAAGCAGAGCAAAGGCAGCTGTCATAGACAAAGATTTTATTCCTACGGTGGTTTTAATTGTGTATCAGGCCAAAAAAGATAATAATTTTAACATTAATCTATAAATGTTGCAAAAAGACAACTCTTCTTTGGGTCACTGTACTCCTTAAGCAACTCTCAGCCAGACCCAGAATTAATTAAGATAGATCAGAGAGATAGATGATTATGACAACATTATTGCAAGCATACAAAAATGGTATTTTTGCCCCTATGATTAATATGCAAAACTATGTAATATTTTGCATTAAAATATACAAGCTGAGAAGCTGGTATATGTAGCTATATATGTGAAGCTCATTGTATTTATATACCTCTATTGCAAGGCATATGCAAAAAACAACAAAGTTAAGACAACCATGTTATTTTTTCTTTTCATGAATTTTGCATGTTTAGCCATAGAGCGATACTGCTGTGTTCAACATTACAATGGAATAAAATATTTTCTTCTACTTAAAAAATATTTTTAAATACTGTAAGGCTGTGACATTATTTTTACTACATTTTAGCCTATTATAGATTCTCACGTTTTGATTCTCTTTTTTTTGGCAGGTGAAGCCAGACACAAAAATCACAGCATCCATGTGCACAGTCAATCAGCTGTCACATTGTAAGCATGCTTCAAATTTTTCTCTTTCTAATATGAGGCTAAACAGAAATTTATTTCTGAATCTTATTCAGATGAATGGTCAACAATTTTATTTCAGATGGCACCAACTCCAATATTTTAAATTCAAATACTAATTTTTAAAATATTGTACAAGTTTTAGCATTATCTCTGACAGAGGTAGGTTTATTTTCAAGCACACATCTGGAAATCCTGCTTAAATGTGAATGGAAAACACTTAGTAAGTGAACTATTTGTGTAATCACCTCTATACTGCATGTTTTCTTTCTGTTCCTATTTCACAGGCCCTAATCCTTACTTAAGGGTAAAAATTAACAACTGGCATATATATTAATCATTTCAGACTGTTCTTCAGTCATCACTACGCATACACAGGGGCAGTATAATCAAATCTAGAAATCTAAACAAGGTATGGGTTTTTCTTCTTATTTATGCCATCACTTCACTGTACTGTTGTTTACTTTGTTTGTAGGTGAGGAGTCAGTCACCTGACTTTTTTTTAATGGATTATTTCAGATATATATTAAAATGGAATTAATTTAAATAAACCAGATAAGACCATTTCCTACTATCTGCTGCCATTTTCCTTTTCCCCCCTGAAATGTTCATTATCTGCAATAAATATTTGACTTTTTCACTAAACAGATCTGAAGAATCAAGAGTGTCACTGCATCAGCCTTTATAACACAGAATACTCTCCAATTGTAGTGACCATTTTGTTTGATGAAAGGGTGTGGGCAAAGCAAGAGTAAAGAGGCACAGCTGTGTCCCAGTAAGAAGCAGAATTTAAATGGCATAAAGAGCACAAACTCTATGAAATGATAAAAACATCGCCTTAGCCATTCTCATCGAAGCTGCACAGCTTGCATTTCTGCTCCAGTGATCCTGCAGCCTGTAACAGGCACAGCAAGGTTTGTCAGGAGTTGCACATCTGGGCTGACCACCTCTGAAGGTTCCAGGTTTGCATGGAGCTGCTCCTGTTCCTGCACAACTGCTCTCCAGTACTACTTGTGCTGGAGAGTGTTGTACAATCAGTTTCCAAATGCAGTGCTGCTCAGTGCAGTCACACATGTAACCTCAAAGGGGGAACGAAAATGGCATGAGGCAGAGGTCAGTGGCAAATTGCTATGAGCGACTGGGTGATTGTTGAAGTGGAGGAGTGGAACTAGGGCAACAAAGATGATGGGATTTTGTTTTCCCATCCTCTGACAGCAACTTATGGGCCATATTCCCTCCCTCTCACACATGGACAGTGCAGAGCAAATTGTCTTTTAGCTAAAAAGAAGGTAGATATAGCCATAAAATTCTAAGTACAGCTCAGTTACAGACCTGAGAATAATATATTTGGTGACAGAAACTGTAAACAGCACTGAATACACCAGTTAATACTTCAGACGTAATTTTCTTCACTACAAGTTTCTCCTTACTCCTGCTCATTTATCGACAGTCAAACAGATCTAACTAAGCCCAAGCAAAAGCAGAGGATGAATTCTTTGCTGCCCATGTTGCAATGAGATTAGTTTAAATATTTCTATCTTTGAAAAAAAATCTAGATTTTAATATGTATAACAGAATTTCTCACAATTATCTTCCACCATCCATGGCTAGGCTTCTTGAACGAAGATTTGGGAAGGACTCTACCCACATTATCTTCATTGTTTGCTAATTACCTATGTTAAAATTCCACAAAGACACTGAAAAGCGGGAGTTAGCATAAATCCTGGAATATGCACAGAGAAAAACAGGCAAATATTTACAATTGTAATGTCCCAAACATGTTCTATTAACTGCAGCTCTGATTTATTTCCCCATCCTCTTGTTCCAAGATCTGCACCTTTTCCTTTTTTTTTTTTTGATGAACAAAGATCATGGAACAGATTGTAAGTGAGGCAAATTGCATGCCTGTTATGGTAGTGTTACACATATCATATATATAATTTGCAAACTATTCCCTAAAGAAGTGGTATCAAACTTTTAGGGACAAAAAAGGATCTGATGACAATCTGTTTTCATTTCTTTTCTTTCAGATGATCCATGATATTTCGTCTGGTTTATCTGCTTAGATTAATGTCTTGTACTGCATCTACACCTTTCCCATCACCGTCCATTTGTTTTCTTTTTTTCTTCTTGGTTTTAATGTTTATTAACTATACTATTTGATTTGATGATGCCATCACAATTTGAAGAAAACAAGTCCAAGTCTATTTGAACAGAATCTTACATTTACTCTGTGAACACTCTAGATAAAATATAAAGGCTTCTGTATTTTTGAGTTTGGTTTTAGGGTTTTTTTTGTTTGTTTTGAGGGGACTGTTTGTTTGTTTCAACACACGTACATATTTAAAAAAAAAAAAAGCAGTATTCCAAAATCCAAAAGTTATGTACACACTTGATCTGCAAAGTTCAGAACCAAGGTAATTTTACTTGGATGTTTTATGAAGTTATTTAGCATGAATACCTTTACTTTATAAGCTACAAAACTTAAAATAAAGTTCTGTTCTTCATCTTTACATCTGGGTACTCTAAGCACAGAATTGGTTTGAGCAATAATTATTAGACAGTTTTGACTAAAAGGTGCTTTCATCTTAACACCAGAATTACCAAAGGCAAGTGCTCAGGAAAAAACAGAACTTCTGTGAAATGAACAGAACTATTAACAGTATTTGCCAAGGACAGAACTATTAATAGCACTTTGGAATACCTTTTAGTTAAACAAAAATCTATCAACTTTAACAGAACTTCCTGCCTGGAAGTGTTGTCCTCTAAAACTACTGTTAAAATGAGAAATATTGGGGATTTTTTTATTCCTTTTAAATCAACAGTTTAGAAAGCCTGTAAATGAAGGAAAAAGCTCTCCCTGCCAAAAAAAAAGAGAAAAGATAACCTTAATTTCATTTCAATTCCATCATCATGCAACGGGAGCAACTCCTTTAAATCAATAAGGTCTCATAAACTATTTACAGACAAAATTAAGCTGTTGAAAACAGATGTAATTTAAATATTTAATAACACCCTCTCTCTTGATCTACAAAATTTAGCGTAATGATTTTTTTATTTAAAAATCAAGCAAACAAAATAAAAAAAAATCTGTTCTTATCTATTTAATGACAAAAAAAAAAGGGCGAAATCTAACCAAGGGAAAATTTTCAGTCAATCAAGTTGCATTGTAGATTCACTCAGTTAGAAGTGTTAGGAAACTATAACACTGCAATGTAAGCTCAGTGTATTTACGAGTAATATTTGCTTATGCAGGTAATTAATCATCATGATTAATTACACTAGAAAGTGGACAGATTATTTCAGTAAACCAAGATTACTTGCCTATGGGTAAAGATCTAGGAGCTGCATATGTACACTTAAGCTAATAAATGATAAGAATCACTGCTGAGGCAGGTTGCAGAGCTTGGGAAAAGTAGTAAGTTACTAAGTGAAACTGCTTTTGGCAACTATTGACCTTAGAGTTCTTAACCTGGAGGATATATAAACAACACAATGTTCTCTGGCAAGTTTTCCCTGATAACCTGCTGGAAAAGGGACAGAATATCCTCCAGCCATTTTGCATGCACAATTTAACAATTATGCGGTCAGAGGAAGGATGATTTTTTTAAGTGCTGGGATTGGTAGATGTTTACAGGCTTTACACATATAAAAGGAATTTCAAAATCTAACATAGCATAATCAATATCAACTCCAATTCTTCTATACTGAGATAAATGATATCAATCACTCTACTGGGAATACACACTTAAAAAACAGAAAGAGAGGAAGGATTCAGACTGCGTAAAGCAGGTCATATGGATCAAAATCATAGCACTGGCAATCCTGGCTTAAGGACAGAATGTTAAAGTAAGACTATCTCCCTCAGTATGGAAAATCTGAAAAATTATTTTGATGTATTTAAAAACAGTGTATTCTAAACAAAGAAACACAGTAAATTTATTTCACGTTTCTATTATAGTTGAATAAAAATTTTCAAAAGCATATCAAAAGTTAATTCTAAATAATTATTATAATCAGGAACTATGCTCAGAATGAGAATATAAATGGTTTATAATTTCTACCTTTTCTTAAAAATCATATTTTCATTTTAAATTTCACTAAAAATTTTGCAAAATAAACATTTTGCAATCCATTTTGCAAAATATTACAAACAACGTAATGCAATCCAAAAAGAGCTGGGGATACACACAGAGTTTGCCTTTTGAATTTCTTTCAACTGTCAGACTTTCCAAGTTTTCGTGGTTATACTCAGGAGGCAGAAGGCAAGAGAAACAACTCATCCCAAACCCTTTGCTGCCACAGTTTTATTACTAATTGGTGTTTCCACAGTTTCCCTGCAGTCATCAATCAGATGTAAATTACAAAATGCCTGATTGGATCTCCTTCCCCCTAACCATTCCCTGCTAAGGAGCAGTGCTCTTGCCAACTGCTGCAGCAAGCAAGATGATGAGCAGCAGTAACAGCACCTCTACTGTTTTGGTAGGTCTTGGCCACCACCAGTAGATAACAACTGCTCACTTAACACCCATTGAACATCTTGAGCACAATCATCCCATTGAAGAATGCAGCTGTCACCCTTGATCAAGCATGAGATATCACTAGCAGCAAGTAATTTAGAAGAGTCAGTCCATAAATTCAAACACTGTGGCAATTTCAGAGGAATTCCTTTCTTTATACTGGAAACAAGTACAGAAAAATGTCTAACCAGTGTGGAGGGCAGAGGCATAGAAGATGAAAGTTGCAGAAAAGCTTTTTTTTTCATAATACTTAAAGCTAGTGAATGATCAGAGAAAATACTGTAGAGTCAATAGTACAAACATTCCAGGAGGAATGAGCTGGGCACCACTGGAGAGATTTAATACATACCCAAGTTGAAATACTCACAGCCACCTACAAATGAAGCTCTCAGACATTATTCTATAGTCACCACTCTGCTACATTACAGTTCTTATGCTTCATAAGCATGGATTTTATGTATTTTAAAGCACAATTATGTCTAAAGTTCCCCTCAAACTGGCATACCCCACTAGCTAGCCCAAGTGAGAGGATTGCCAAGTCCAAAAGGAGCCTGAAGAGGTATTTGTGTGAGGGACGGTGGGGAGAGGGACAAAGAGGAACAGTGGGAGAAGAAGGGCAGAGATGGTATTGTTCAGCCCAGTGGACAAGGAAGAGCAATTATGGAAATACAAGCATCAAAACTTTTTTTTTTTTAATTGACTTGTACCAGTTTAATGGCAGTATAGATGATATCACTGCATTTCACTGACCCTAGAAGTATTTTGAGGGTGCAGGAATAATGAGTCCTGTGGGTGTCACTTACAAAAAAGTATGAACTGTTCACAAATAATTTCATCACTGTGCTTGCCAGAATCAGGCTGTCCTTCATCTTCACTGATAGATGTCATTTTGTTCTATGTTTTTCTTGAACCAACATCTTGAATGCAACCTTCTGTTTTTGAGTGACTAAGATTGATGTTCCTTCATCCTGCCTGTGAAACCAAAAGTGAGTTCATTGTTTCTGTGCCCAGCACTGAGCAAAGGCAATGGGGCATCCAGGATGAAAAGGCAGTAGTTTTTACAAGGCTCAGGTTTGAATATTAGGAATGGCATTTGGAGGACAAACGCCTTCAGCTTATGAGAGAGGCAGGTCTGTCATTTGGGGAACAGAGATCAGTCCCTGTTATGAATATCCAAACTTCATGGGGATTACAGACATTGTCACATATTATGTAAAAGTACACAATTGGATTAATTTCATTTAATGCTCCCCTGACTTCTGAGAATTTTTAATGTCCATGACTGATCCATCAACATTTCTAACATCATTCATATATGACAATTAAATTACTATTTTATCATGAAATGTACCTTTGCAAAATATTTAGAGTGTTTTATAATCCAAAGAGGTGGGAGTGTGGGAGGAAGAATCAGATGAAAAGTTTATGTGGGATGTGCTATGAACATAAGAAGATAATATAAGAAGAGTGATCAAAAGCTATGTAGAAGGATGGGCAAGACTATTGGTAACTGTGGCAAACAACAGAAAACTGTTCTTCTTCTGTTTGTGTCATTGCCCTGCGATAACATTTTCAGCAACAAATTTTGCAATCTTTGTGTCTGTATTTTCCTTTTTAGCTTTTGATTATCCTGTCATTAAGCTGTATGTTCTCCATGGACAGAAGCTATAAGTTACATCACACATAAAAACTAGGAATGTGAACATGACTGGGATGCATTTTAACAGATGTTACTTTACTACTAATAAACTTTCTGACTATTTGTTTTATACTCCAGGACTTTGTGTTTAAGGAGATCCCAGTTTGTTTTTTCTCCCCTTTTATCCAATGTCAGGGTCTTTAGATTATTTCCCCAGGTCATGGAAGACACAAGTTCGGTGTCTGCCTGGGCAGACTGACTTTCCTTCTGTCACATCTGTAGAAATCATGATACCGTATGAGATTTGAAGATGGGTTTCTTAACATCCCCTGCTGGCAATGCTGTTCTCAATGAAAACAAGAGCTCTGATTCCAATCAACCAAGAGACCACTGTATTGACTTCACTGCTGTTTCCCTTCCTGGACCAGTGGAGTGAAGCAGCAGCCCCTGCAGTGGGGTAGAATTTGCCTCTCCTCCTTCCAGATCACCTCAGGTAGTTGAGCAGTCTGAGCTACATGCCTTATCAGTTAGCAAAATGCCAATGGCAGTGCTTTTTGTATATTTCTAAATGTTTCTTCAGGCAGAGTTACTTCATAGATTTGAAACCAAAGCCACAAATAGCTCTGAGTTGCCAGTGATTTCATTTCTTCAGCAAATAAATTCTTTCCCCTCCCAAAAAAAGAAAGAAAAAGAAGAAAAAAAAAGGAAAATGCCCCATCACATTCACAGCTTTATGGAGAGAATGACTGAATTCATCAACAAAACATATTGGAAAGAGAGAGCTCTGCCCAGGGGTCAGAAGTACAGCATTGTAGATAAAATAAAGAGAAATTACTTGAAAAGGTAGAGATGAGTCTAGAAATGGGCAGTCACTGTCAAGGAGTTCAGGATTACAGGTTGCCCATGCATCTGAAGAGGGAATTCAGTGTCTAAAAGAGGCAACAAGATATTCAAGCCATCAATATATGCAGAAGAACTGAGGCCACCTCTCATAAAAATTAATAGAAGAGGGTTGGGAATTACTTCAGGAACCACAGGTGCAAATAAATCCCAAGAGAAAAAGATGATTTGACCAAGACATGGGCAGGGTACATGGTGGAAGACATCTTTATCAACAAGGTCCAAAATCATGACTGAGGAGATCAACCTGGTAATCTGACTTTGAGAGGAAGTTAACTATGGGTCTTCAACCATAGTGAGGAAGGCAGATTACTGGGTCTTCAGAGAACTGAATCCTCAACTACCTGGCATATCATAACAGTTATAAGACTAAGTAATACGCCATAGGAAAAAAGAATTAGAAAAGAAGTTCTGAAGCTCCGCATTTTAATTTGTCTCTTCCCATTGTGGAGTCTAACAAAAATTGCATTATTAGAAATAAATAAAAGCAAAGCATGAAATGGCTTCCCAGAATGAACTGTAATTATAGAAGGAAAGTAAAATGTCGTCTCTACTCTTTAGAAATCCCTGCAAACTAGAAATGCGCAGAGCGAATGTGTTCTTAGTGAAAGCAGAAAGTCACTAACACATCTGTAATTACCAAGGGGCCTATTCTTCGTAAAAATCTATATTCTCAGGATGCCCATGTCATCACAGCCTGTTACAAGCAGGTATTTTGCTCTTTTGCAAAACACCTGCATAAATACACAACATAAGTGGCTGTATTAAAGTACTTATCTCTGAATATGGAAAGGGCTTCTTTTTGGATATGTAAATATTCCCTTAAAAGAAAATATGAAAGTAGAGTGACAGAATGTTTCCATTCTGGCTCAAATTAAAAAAAATGCCACAGTACCTTAAATGTAATTTTCTTTGTTTCTTACTTTACAGACCATCTCCCTAGAAGGAGTCAAAGGACAAATAAGCTGGAACTCAATTACCTATGCTAGTGAACCACATACAGGCATTTAAAAACGGGTACCTCCAGGGTGAACCAAGTGCTTTTTAATGTGTGCCTCTCATGTTTCATTAACATAATAAAATGCAGCATGCACCTTTTCACTCTTCTGAAGAAGCCCAAAATGGTCAATAACGCACTAACTGTAACTCAGCGACCAGCAAAATTTTTTTCAGCTTACTTAAATAGTTTTCTTTGCTTTACCTTTGGTGAACAATTGAATGGAGGTCAAGTAGCTACATCTTGGTCAGACACCCCTTGGTTTACCTGTATGAAGCACCAAAAGATAAACTCTGGAATTTTGGTGCATCGTTATGAAAGGGCCACAGGTCATCAAAAGGGAAAAAAAAGCTTTGGGCATCAGTAAAGATTGTTTCCAGTTGGCCTCAAACTCCTGTGGCAACCACATAATTAAAAGGGAGATGAACAATCTTTTCCAAGTATCTCAAACATCTGCAAAGTCAAACATTTGTAATCCTGAGTGGCAAACGAAGGCAGGAGTCACTAGGTAGATATGTCAGCGTCACAAACAACTTTTCCCTCTGGTGTTTCAATCCTTATCCAATACGGAAGAGAAACAGTTGCTTGTTTTTCAAATAAAAAGAAAAGGAAGAAAAACTACAGGGACAAGCACTATGAACAGAAGAAGTAAATTTCTTATTCAGAGAATTCCTCTCTACTCCATTTCTAGCAATTTCATGATGTGTGTGTATGTGAAACCTTTTGCAATACCTCAGGCTGTTATTGCATGGCTCTTATTTATGAACCTCCAATAATGTTCTTCCTGGTCAAAATTTTTTTACAAATTTCTTCATATATATATATATTTGTTTTGCAACAGCACTGCATCAAGTAAAGATTAGTCTCATATGAAAAAGATTCCTTTTCACTTTGTAATTTGTTTCACTGATATATTTCTGACTTGAACTAGCACAGTTTCACTAGAATTTTCCAACTGCATTCATGTATTGTTACTACAGTTCCCATTGTTTCAAAGTAGCTTCTCCTTATTGACTTGTTAGCACTATATTTTTGATAAGGTACTCCACTACTAAAGATAGGAATCTTTTTTAGGATCCACACACTTTCATTTGTGTATAGGAATCTCTAATCTATATTTACAGTAGCTTTATAATTTAACAGATGTTTGGACAGTTACAGTTCCCTCTGGGACAGTACTGTGTGGTTTTGAACTACTCCAGAGTTGTTCTATGAATATTTTTCCTCACTCTCTTATAGTCCTGGGGGTCTGTAACAGATGCTAATTGCAGTTTCTTCTTTGTTTTTTGATAATCTAGTCTTACCCAAATTATTCCACTTCTACCCTCATCATTATTGAATTGTATATTACTGATTTTCAAGGTTTAGAGAAATAGATAAGACCACATTATCTACAGCTTATATACACACAGCATAGCTTAAAAGTTTCATATGTGCATATGGAGATGGTGAGAGCATTCAAGAAATAGGGGCTTTTGGCAGAGAACATCCCACACCTCCTGTCCTTTCAGAAATATGCCTTGGAATAATTAGCAGCTCCATCTCAACTTCCCAATTTGCCACAATGCTCTCAGATATTATGCTGCTGCTCCACAGTTTTCAAAGGGGCTTATGATGATGCATGCAGATCTGTTCTCTAAATCAAATGCTTAAGACATTAATAGCATGACCTCGAAGCATTTTTAAGCAGTTTATGTTACGTGAAGGTTGCCGACTTGTACAGGTGAAGATGCCACATTTATGTGCCTGTTTTCACCATGCACTACATCTAGCCTGGGGCCATGCCAGAATAACCAGTTTCTTTGCTTCAGAGAGAATGGAAACTTTTCACAAAGAACAGCCATAATAAATGTTCAGGTTGTACTTCATCTTTTAGTTCAATGGAGGCAGAAGGCAAAAACTGTTCTGATAAAGTAGCAAATATTCCAATTCCAGAACTTAGGACTCCAGTGGAGAATGAAGAGGCAGACAATGCTATCTATTTATAGTACATTTTGCCTGAATCCCTTCTTTTGTACACAACAGCCATGGTCTTTCATGCAGAACCACTGTAGATGGACAGCTGTGTGTCTAAACATCTGTGATGAACAGAACTCAGATGGGAGCTTAAAAAAAGAGAAAACGGCATCAACATATTCATAAGTTAGTGTGTGAACAATGAAAGCACATATTGTAGGTCTGAAGGAAAAAGGCAGAATCAGCTCGTAAAAAAAAACCCCACGAAATTCTCTAAGAAATTCTTTTTGAAGATGTCAGCATAAGCTTTCTGCCTGATTTAGTGTAGCAGTAAACTCAGGAAGGGGACTAAAGAAATTCCTTTGATGAACCAGGGGTTTCAAGGAAGCACCTATAAATCTGAAAATCAAAATTTTATCATAACTTAATCCAGAAGAAGTATAACACCTCAAAAAAGAAAATGAAAGAGGAAAAAAAAAAAAGAAAAGAAAGAAAGAGAAAGTAAGCAGAATCAGCTCTGTCTTGCTTGTATATAATATCAGATCAAGATCGACTCAAAGACAAAGGCACACATCTCTGAACTTCCAAGGTTCCATCAGTGTCTTTAATTGGCTTTCTATTTGTGAATAAGCTATGTTGATGCTTTAAAAAAATTACTGAATAAAACAAAATTAGAGATCCTGAGTTGTTGACCAGATATCAGTCTAAATATCAGGTTTTGTTATCCTCACTTGTATGATATTAACTTAATTTTCAAGTAGTTCTAATAAGACCTGGCAGGAGTCATAAGATGCAACTCAAAGGATGTTATCAACATCTTTCTACTGTAGAGAATTATTATGAAGCATATAGAATATATTTTCACCTGAATTCAATTCCTATTATTCTTTTTACTGTTTACGTGATTTCTAAAAAGGCAGAACCTCTCTTCTCCTTCTCTTTCTTAAAAGACTATGTGTGGAGCTTTAAGTAAAAAAATTTGACCCTTGTCTTTCAAGTTTCCTTTTCTCTGTTCATAAGCAATTTCCTGGAATACATAGCATTCCACTAGAGAGAGACCGAAACCCCATTAGGGTATGATTTCCTTTATAGATATTTCCAGCAGTCTTCAGTGGTTTTGACATGTGCAAAACTGATTGGATACAGCAGACTCTAGCACAGGGATGCATTTGAAGAATATATTGCATCAAACTGCATATGCCAATACACTGCACAATTCCCACTGCATTGGCTATCTGCTGTCTCTTTTACTGTAGTTTCTCACATGCAAGAAAAAGTCACATCTTGTAGAGTGGAGAAATCTAAGACATTCTTATCTGAAAGTCAGGATATAATAATTTTTCCTCTTAAAAACTGCATATTTTGTTTCAGTAATCAAAAAGTCCAAACCCATAGTACACAAGAATTCAGTCTTATAAATGCATGCTCCCTATATGACCTTAAAATTTGAGAAAAAGAGCCACAAAATCATTGCTCCAACTTTTTAACTCACCATAAATGAAAAAGGAGATATCACAGAGTGGTAACTGTGAGTTATCTATGAACTAATTTTCTCAAACATATTTGTTATTCAAAATTAATATATAAATTTCTGTGAGTGATTCCTGGTTTGATCACTGGTATGAGAGCAACATATTGTAGAGAAAATGATGGGATATAGAGGTCAGATGTTACATATCCAGATTACCTAAACAGTAATCTCACCTCCGATGTGAGATCCAACATTACTTATTCACATCTTCCTGCCTTCTGGGATTGAGATGGCCTTGGTCAATAAGAGCTTTTAACTAAGAAATAATGAGTAATACTCCATTTTCACAGGCAGAAAAAGGAAAATCTGCCAACTGACAATAAAAAAGATACGCTGAACAATCACTCATTTATTAGCACCACTAATAAAGGATAGGATCGAAAGGGTCTAAAGTCTTTCCTTGTTCTTCTTCCTCTTACCATATGCTGACCCTTGTTCCTCATTCTCTTGCCAAATTCTGATATGATCCAATTTTCTCTCAGACTCTTCTGTAAATCTTCAAGGATGCGGAAGTGATTTTGCCTCTAAAAATTGCAGTATTATCTTCACTGGAAGAGATCTGGGAGGGGAAATGTTCTGAGTCTCATGTTTGGGAAGTCACTGCTATGAAAAGGCCTTTAGTCAGTGTGCCTTCCTGGCAGGACCGGGCTCCAGACAGCATGTCCACACATTGCATGTTTTGGGCAGAGGTCAGCTTCCCTCTTCTCTCTTATCTTTAGACTAAAGATGCATCTGCCCTTGCCTAAATATGGGGACATATGCGTCCATTGATAAGCTTTATTTCATATCATCCACAGTCATAGCTGAAATGGAAGAAAACCCCAATGAACTTGTGCTCAGTATGAAGCACAGGATGTTCTCCATCATACAACATTGTGCCCTACCTTGGGGATTTCCATAATGTGACAAGACAAAACCCTAAAGAACCTGATTACCCTTGCTTTGGGCAGGAGGTCATACTAGAGACCTCCACATGTCCCTTCCAACTTAAATTTGCCTGTGACTCTCATCCACACTGGTCTTGTGACCAGTAACAAAGATTTTTTTGGGATATTGTATGGCTTCAGAAGAACTAACAGAATACTTACCTTTAAAAAGTAGAATTAATGAATATGGCAAAATTGATAGCTGCTTAGCCATATCAAAACACGACAGAGCAAATATAAATGGGAATTAAAAATTAGAAACATGGATCTAACCGCAAAATTAATTCAACACTTTTATTTATGAGACATTCATTGTGCCAAAATAAGAAAGTGTCTTTCATCAATGAGATTCCATAACTTTTCTTAGAAAATGAAATCGTTTAGAGGAATAGACTAGACTCAAATATATCATTAGATCAAAAATTTTGATAAGCTGCTGATCTTGTGCAGCTGCCTGAAACTTGTTTGTCATTCTGAAGTCTGTGAAGTGAGGAGGGAGTTCAACCAGCAATCAACAAGTATTAAAACCCTTGCATAAGACCTTGCTTAGAACACTCTCTACAGATACGTTCAAGAAAGGTAAATTTTAACTAGAATTTAGAACAAGAAAGTTTATTAATATGAAAAGGCAATGCAGATTTCACTGTTTAAGATGAAACTAGAATACCAAGCCAAGAGTAAATGATTGAACAATAAGACAAGGACTACAGGTCTTGTTCATAAATCTAACAGCAGACAAACAACAAGAAGGAGTAAAAAAACCACATCTCTTCAAGGTAAAGCATGAGAATAAGAAAACACAACTACAAAACTAGGATGAATAAATTAAATCTGCAAACTGCAAGGTTCCTCTCTGCTACAGAAATCATCTTCCAATGAAAATTTTCTATAGTATTGAGCCAGGGGTGTGAAGTATAAAAGAAAATTTAAATAGTCTTAACACCGAGTTTGATAACTATCTCAGTGAGATTGTGTTGTGATGTTTGTTATTATAAGGACATTGAAATCAACATTCCAAGATGCTACTGTTAGTCCTATTCTCCTCCTGACAGATTGCAGTCATCAGGGCCAGAAGAGATCAGCTCCTTTCTTAGCCAATTCTGAAAGCAGAGACTCTCTAAGCATGGAATTTCATTTCAGGACTGGTATGCAGCTCTATATTTGTACTCCATCTTGCAAACAAGTGAACGGGAAGGCAGGAAAAGCAAGTTAATGAGTAAGGATTTGCACACAAGATACCAAATTGCAAAGATGTCAGAGTAGGACACTTTCAAGGATTGCTAGAATCACAGATTCACAAATGAAAAAAATCATATTTTGGTTATGATTTCTACACACAGCAGGTCCTGTAATAAAAAATACTTATTCATTTTACAAAAGACGCTGTTCAGTGAACCCTTTGCATTCCCTACTCTTTTTACTGTTATTCATGCTTCGCTGAGGTGAATGGAAGTAGATGTGGAATTTAAAATACAATCTATTTAAAAAAAAAGAAATAAAATTAGAGTAACATTTTTTCCCCTTCTAATTTTTGGAATTGCTTTTCATTCATGGATAAAAGCTGAGCTTATAAGAAGGTATGTCAACATTACATTTTTCTCCAAGAACAAGGGACACATCATTTCATGCAAAGGGTGCACAAATGAAACTGATAATGGTAAGAGAGGTGAACAGAAGAATATTCAGACCTTCAGAGAGGCAAACGTGAAGAACCAGCCACAGTAATGGGGTTTGGTTTGTTTTGTTTTTTTCTTTTCTTGTGGGGATGTAGTAGTCCATTTACGTGAAATTAAGTCAGAAGAGAAAATTGCAGTCATCTGTAAGTTTGCTTTCATCTTCCAAACTTCTCTGTTGTGCTGAAGGAAGTCTAGACAGTGAAGTATGGATTTACATGTAGATCTGTCAAAGTTTAGCATGTTTGTGAAGGGCAAAGGAAGTTTAGTTTGATCTACTATCTAGTAAGGAAAGGAGGTGTAGTGTGTTAACACTGGCCGAATGCCAGGTACTCACTAAAGCTGCTCTCTCATTCCCTTCTGCTACTGGGCAGACAGAGAAAATATAAGGAAGGCTTCATAAGCTGAGATAAGGACCGGGAGAGTTCACTTACTGATCATCATCACAGGCAGAACAGACTCAAAGTGGGGATATTATTAAATTTATTACTAACAGAATCAGAGAAGAATGAGAAGTAAAATAAATCTTAAAAACACCTTCCCCCCACCCATTCCTCCTTTCAGGTTCTACCTCTTCCCCCCCAGTGGCACAGGGGGATGGGGAATGGGGGTTATGGTCGGTTCATCGCAGGTTGTTTCTGCCACTGCTAAGGAAGAGGAGTCCTTCCCCTGCTCCCCGTGGCGTCCCTACCACAGGAGACAGTCCTTCATTAACTTCTCCAGTGGAAGTACTCCCACAGGCAACAGTTCTTCACAAACTGCTGCAATATGGTTCACTTTTCCACAGGGTGTAGTCCTTCAGGCACAGGCTGCTCCGGCCCTCACAGGGTCACATGTCCTACCAGGAAAACCTACTCCAGTGTGGGCTTCTCTCCCCATGGGTCAGCAGGTCCCTGCCAGGACTCTACTCCAGCATGGGCCTCCCATGGGGTCACAGCCTCTTTCGGGCATCCACTTGCTCTGGCGTGGGTCTCCTGTGGTCCTCCATGGGCTGCAAGGGGACAACCTGCTTCATCATGATCTATGTCACAGGCTGCAGGAGAATGTCAGCTCTGGTGCCTGGAACACTTCCTCCTTCTCCTTCTCCACCGACCTTTTGTGTTTGCAGAGTTTTCACATGTTCTCACTCTGCTTTTCTCTGGCTGCATTTTTTTTATCTGCCCAACAGCTTTTTCCTCCATCTTAAATACGCTATTACAGAGGCATTACTATCGTTCCTAATTGGCTCAGCCTTGGCCAGCAGCGAGTCCATCCTGGCATTGGTTGTACTGGGCATGGGGGAAGCTTCTGGCAGCTTCTCACAGAAGTCACGTCTGTAGCCCCCGCTACCAAAACCTGGTCATGCAAACACAGTACAAGAAACACTTGTTTCTTGTATATTTTAGAGTCGTGAAAGAGCCATAAAAAGTTGCAAAAAATAAACTGTGTACCACAACTGCTTGTTTATGATTCAACACATGCAGTCATTTTGGAATGATGATCTCCTCCCATGTCTTTGAGCAAGGTGCCTCTAACCAAACATTGACCATTAGGATCAAGGTAGGATCAAGCCTTGTTACTGTAGGTTCTCTTTACAGAGATGCACTTTCAGAGCATAGTTCATGTAATCTAAGTATTTACAGGGGAATAAGTAAACTATTGTAGGAGACCAGCAAATATTCGTCCATAGTTGTAGAGTCCAGAGAGCTAGCTTAAACCTAGGAGTTGAGGTACAGTTAAGTGAATCCCTGCCTCAGTGCCCTGAGTTTCCCATGAAATAATAAATCAATGTACTATCCCAAAAAAATCATTTTGAGTCTACAGTCTTTCATCCAGTATTTGTTTTCACACACTGCTCAGCACCCTAGATTCTCAGAGATTTTTCCTTATAAAGCCAGGGCAAAATTATAGTTAATATTGCCACACATTTTAATTTTTGCAGTTAAATGAGTTAAACTTTGCCTAAGAATCAAAACTAAGACATGACAGGTGTCAGGAGAGAGGTCCACAGGCATCACATTGTCATACAAAAAAGCCCAAGAGTGATTTCTGAAAATGGGTTTCTAAGAAATAAAAACTAAAAAGTAGTATGATAAAAGGTCAGTTGTTAAAACAACCTGTAACTTAGATATATGAAGAGAAAGTCTGAAACATAATGAATCAGAGACATATTTCTCTTGATCTGAAGGTCAATTAAAAAAATGAAGCTGCATGACCATAGATGGCATGCAGAAAAGAGTTTATAGGAGTCTTCAAGATCAAATGCACACCTTGGTTTCAGGCACCCTCAAAAATTACTGGTTGTCAGACTTTTATTAGGCAAAACTTATTTTAAAATCATATAAGTTCAAAATAACAGAGTAAATACTCAATGAACTTAAATAGTAATAGTAATACCTTCTGATTAAATAATTATTTTGTTCAGTGATTACATTCAGTTTACCCAGTTGGAAATTATTGATTACAGGATATAGTCATTTGTTTCTGCTAACCATTTGCCCCTGCACGTGTAAACATCAAGAACAGGACTTGAACTCCTCTATTTTCCTTGGCACCAGGCTGCTATGCATGTTGGACAACGATCCATGACACAGTAGTGATTTACCTTTTGTTGCAAAGTAAAGAGTTTGTGTTCCTGAAGTTTTTTGGATACCTGGGATCCTATCTCTCTCCTTCCTGCAGGTTAAGTTTTCATATGAGTACTAGAGGAATCATGAATGCCCTCAATCTTAATAACTGTATAATAATTTTACCAAGTGATTATGCAGTCTCACTTTTGTCATTTCAATGTACTTTAGGAAATAACCGATAGTTGCTCTTTCAAATCTCTTTGAGCCATTAAGACATCTCCCTTTACAAAATAAGAAGAAATAGCAAGAAAAAAATATACAGAAGTCTACAGGGCATGTTACAGGATCTGACTGCACATGTCTTTTTAGATGTTTTCATATAAAGAATAAAAATTCACTCAGTTGTGATTTCCTGTGGATTACTAATTCAATCCCATGTGTCTAGTCATATGTTGAGGCAAACTTTGTCCTGAAGCAACACTGGATGTTGTTAGTGGTTCAAAAGCATTCCTTTTTTTCTCAGTCACCTATTTTTTCCCATATATTTTGAAATATAACAGCCCCTCCTGTAGTCTCCACTGAGTTACTTGCAGTAAGGGTTGTGCTGGTATAGGAGCAGACAGATATGGGCCCAGAGTGGTTGATGCAGACTCACAGTCCCTCAGTGATTAGATCAGGCTTTCTGAAAGTTGAAGGCACCACCAAAAGACATATATGCAAGAAGTTATGCTTTGTTTCAGCTACAGTTTAGGTTGAAGAGTGATCCTGCACCTTTCTATTTCTCAGTTTCTCAAAATCCTGGTTTTGTCCAGAAAGTGTCACTACCTTTCAGTTAAAGGTGCTCTCTAGCCAAGAACAGATGAAATCTCTGGATTCTTTCCATATTCTACTGTTTATTCTTTGGATAATTTTTGTCCTTTCTTTGCATCTTCTGCCACATGTCTTTAATGTGTCTGAATTGATGTGAATTTCTATCATAAAATATTATACTGAAGTTAAAATTATTTTCTGTATATTATTTTGTTATGAAGCACCATTCTACTGATGCAGAATAAAATGAAAATAGTATGTATGCTTTCTTGTTCTTGACATACAAAATCTAATCCTCAAGCACAATGGTGATTGGTAAATATGATTAAAAATTGGTTATATTTCTTTTGAGTGATAAATAACCTGGTAAACATTTTGCATAAATAATACATTAAAAAATCATAACACATAATGTCTCATTACATGATGCTTTTAACTTTATGCCGATCTGAAATAGCATGCTATCTTATTTTAAATCTCTAAGTACATGCAAACTGGAAACCTTCCTATACATTGTATTTTTTAACTGCTTTTCCAAACCTGCTTCAGAATTTTAAAATGGCTAAAACGCAGTCATAATTAAATTAGTTGTAAAAAACAACTGATGATAATTTCTAATCTTTAACAAATGCAGCCATTTTAAACTACTAAAATATTTCTATTTTTAAAGTAACTGAGGTTAGTGTTTTTCCTAGTACAAAACTAAATTTTATATTTCTAGTACCGATGTTGTTTAAAAGTGTCTGCAGTATGTTTAAATGTCTATGTATTTCCTGAAATATGGAATCATAGAATCATAGAATAAATTGGGTTGGAAAAGACTTCCAGGATCATCAAGTCCAACCCTCGATCCAACACTGATGTGGTTACTAGATCATAGCCACATCCAGTCTCATCTTAAAAACCTCCAGGGACGGTGAATCCACTACCTCCCTGGGCAGCCCATTCCAATGTCTGATTACTCTCTCCACAAAAAATTCCTTCCTGAGATCCAACATAAACTTCCCCTGGCAGAGCTTTAGACCATGCCCTCTTGTCCTACTGCTGGTTGTCTGGGAGAAGAGAACAATGCCCACCTGGCTACAACTGCATTTCAGGTAGTTGTAAAGAGTGATGAGGTCTCCCCTGAGCCTTCTCCTCTCCAGGCTAAACAACCCCAACTCCCTCAGCCTCTCCTCATAGGACTTGTGCTCCAGTCCCTTCACCAGCCTCATTGCTCTTCTCTGGACCTGCTCCAGCACCTCAATATCCTTCCAGAACTGGACACAGCACTCGAGGTGTGGCCTCACTAGTGCTGAGTACAGGAGAAGAATCACTTCCCTGGTCCTGTTTGCCATACTGTTTCTGATCCAGACCAGGATGCCATTGGCCTTTTTGGCCACCTGGGCACACTGCTGGCTCATGTTCAGCTTCCTATCAATCAAAACTCCCAGGTCCCTCTCTGTCTGGCTGCTCTCCAGTCACTCTGTCCCCAGCCTGTAGCACTGCAGGGGGTTGTTGTGGCCAAAGCACAGGATCCAGCACTTGGCCTTGTTGCACCTCGTCCCATTGGAATCAGCCCAACTCTCCAGCTTGTCCAGGTCCCTCTGAAGAACCCTTCTGCCTTCCAGCAGATCAACACTCCCCCCCCAACTTGGTGTCATCTGCAAATTTGCTAATGGTGGACTCAATCCCCTCATCCAGATCATCAATAAAGATATTAAACAGAACTTGGCCCAACTGATCCCTGGGGGACACCACTAGTGACTGGCCACCAACTGTTTGCAGCACTGTTCACCAGCACTCTCTGGGCCCAGCCCTCCAGCCAGTTCCTAACCCAGCAGAAAGTGCTCCTGCCCAAGCCATGAGCTGCCAGCTTTTTCAGGAGTATGCTATGAGAGACAGTGTCAAAGGCCTTGCTGAAGTCCAGGGAGACTACATCCACAGCCTTCCCCTCATCCATCAGGCAGGCCACCTGATCATAAAAGGAGATCAGATTGGTCAGACAGGACCTGCCCTTCCTAAACCCATGTTGGCTGGGTCTGATCCCTTGCCCATCCTGTAGGTGTTGTATGGAAAAAAGAAATCTCATGCTGAGGAGTTCACAATGAACTTTTCTTGATTAACCACACTTCAAACAAGTGGAGTGGTGATTATTTATATCAAAGATCTACATCATTTTTCTAACCAAAATGGAATTCAGGGACCTTGAACAAAATAATATCAACACTATCAACAGAAAACTATTGAAGCCATTCCTTCAAAAAAGAATGAGCTGCTTTCTTGGCCAGAGAGCCCTCAGCACCATTGTAGATGTGGGTGTCTCTACCACATCCCATGTGCCTACCAGTGTTCTTAATCTTTGAATTTGACCATTTCCCACAGGTTGTTATCATAGCCATCTTCTGCGTGACATAGCCAGGACATAATCCTTTTTGAGTAGGATCTAATTAGAATTAATTTTAATTACAGCCACGTTATTCTATGTGGTCTTGAGATGCTGCCCTACTCATTTTGTAAGGTTCATCAATGCTAATCCTTCCTCATCTTTGTATCCTTCCTTGGGCTTGTCATTGACCATTGCACTAAATATAAATTTACACGCTTGCCTTACTGTCAAACTTGGGCTACTTTTTTATTTTTTTTCATTACTGCTAAGAGATAAAAGTTGGTAAATCACCGATACAAACATCCATTCTCTCATTTGTTAAACTCAGTGCAAACATCAATGTGGTGTTGTCCAAGACATTTGTTTCATTTGGACTAAAGAGGATTTCTCTGGAAGAGGTATTTAAACTGATTCATTATTCAACTTTGTATTTCTCATTAAGTCATCTTCTACAGTGCATCTTACAATCTTAATTTGTTCATTGGGTCTACTATCACAGTAAGCTGACTGCCTTCTTGCACTTGGTTATTTATTTGAATCTATTTCTATTGTAACACAGAAAGAATCGTGTCTTGATAAATATGCCACCTAAGGAGTCCTTCTGCTGTGCCTTTTGCAACCGGACTTGTCT
>NW_016690240.1:205416-338655 GCF_001604755.1 Lepidothrix coronata | reverse complement strand
TAGACATGATTTCTATCGTCCTCCATGCATCTAGAGTGAGGATGGTCTTTGTGATCGCTGTGCACCATTTGGCACTGTAGTGTTCTAGTTCCTTTGTCACTATGTATGATGCAAACAATAAACAACAATTGCCATGTAATGTTTCCAGAGGTCAGATCTAAACCATCAGCAGTTTCATGGCACAGTGCAACCTGTAGATGTAGTACTCCAAACGTCAGGATTACAAACTTGGAAGCTCTTTAGTGCCCATGGATCCCATGGGTTGGATCCAGTCTGTAGAACACATGCAAACTGTGCTTACTGAATATTAATTCTTGCTATAATTGAAATAAAGAATGTAATCACTACCTACCCCCTCCAAAACCCAAAACCCAATAACCCACTCTGCCCACAAATTGAAAATGTATTAGCATACTGAACTCTGTTCCATGTATCGCTTAAATAGTTCCTGATCAGTACAATGCAAGCTGTACATGCCCAACTACCTGTTTCTTTTAAGGAGTATTATATTTCCCTAGAAATAGACTTGACTCACAAATTTATAATCACACAGTTTTGAACTACTTAACATAAAATTTTAATAAAAACTACAGCATTTGTAAAGCATGTCAGCTTGAAAATAAAGCTAGGTATTTCAATAACACCCAAGTGCCCTATTTAGCATTTTTTGAATTGAACGTTTATTTCAAAATTTCTTTCCAGAGTGAAATTGCTTTTAGAGAAAATTGTTAATAAGGAAATCAAAATGAAATATTTAAATTGCGCTGAATAAAATAAGTCGGCCCAAAGCATTATGGTGAAAATTTCATCATTTTGTGAGCAAAAAGTCTGCTTTTGCTAGATTTTTATTCCTGTGCAGGATAGAAAGGATTTTTCCTACTTCTTTTTCATAATAGAACTTCCAAGACAGATTTCTAGCCTATAATCTAAAATCCCTTTTTTTCCCCTCTTGCCATACTACCATATTTTATATAAAACACAATATATTGAATAGATTTCCCTCAAAGGTAATGCTAGCCTCATCCAAAAATTACAAAACTTTCATTCTTTATTAAGATTGATGTGACTATGGTGGGAACGCTGGTTATTTTTGGGGGTAGGGGTGTGGGGAGGAACTGAAGGTAGCAAGTAGTTCCTTAACTAAAATAGGAGGGAAAAAAGTTGTTCGATCTAAATAAAATACCGAATACTGTGTTGATATTTCTTCCTATCTAAAATCAGCTGTATTCATTTGGGCACTTGTATATAAAGATTGAAGGAGTGAAGAACTTTTTTTAATTACCAGAAGATATATTTTCCCCATTAGATAAATATTTTGGATATTATCACCTATGTACTATAACAAAACAATTTAAATTTCCTCTTTTACTTGAAGCTTCAGAAATGTTCAGCTCCCAGGAGAAGGTTTACCAATGAGGATGTAGATTTTTCTTAGATATGGTGCTAGTAACAATGTTTATGATTAAGATATGAGGACCTTCAGGAGAAGGAAAAAACCAATTAGGACAACCTTCTGTTTTGAGTGATTATCTTAGCAATGAAAACTGGGTAAAAAGAGCTCTTGGTGCCTCGCAAAAATATAATCTTCCCTTCTCCACAAACACTGGACAATACTCATCAGCACATATGATGTATTTTTTTTCCAGAGAATTTACTGTCTAAGTAAAAAAAAAGAATAAAAGGAACAAGTCCTGTGTCTTGCAAGTTGATCAGAGAACTTTCTCTGTTGTGAGTTTATTTTGGGCATAGACACTCCCACTATGACAATTAAGAACTCCACATCTTCAGTCTGATGTGTTCAATATTCAGCATAAAAGCTCTAATCTCAATATCCCCTCTGTTAGCATGATACAGTGATACAAAATTACTGCAATGTCTATGAACTATACAGGATTTGATTCTTATAGAATGTACTCCCTGATTGAACTATAAATGGAGAGCAGCTAAGGAGAGATAAATTAACTCTTCATTTACTAACAAGGAAGATGTGTGATGTGAAGCTAAACATTTTCTGTAGAAAAATACATGCCAGCTGCTATTCTTCATCTTCCAAAAGGCAAATATAAATATCTGTCTTCCTAGGAAACAGTTTACAATAAAAAACAGATATATAAGATATAGATTTTAACCTAGATCTGTTATGAAAATTCATTGCAGACTGCTTTATGAAAGGGCAACAATATGTGCAATAAAATACATGAAGAAGCCACAACTAGAAATATTTTGGGAAACATGAGGCCTGTAACTACTAGGCAAGAATTAATTCATATTACATTTGAATGAACACTCATACCTCTTTTCTATAATGTTCTGAAACTTTCCCTTCAATCAAGTTCACATTATAACTTTATTTTTTAAATTAATTTTGAATTTAGGCATTTTAAATATCAGAGTCTGTTATGACATCAAAGAGATTGCTCAGGACTTAACGGAATACTAAGTAAGTTTGGGAGGAGCTGTTGACTCCCTCGAAGGCAGGGAGGCCCTGCCCAGAGATCTCAACAAATTAGAAGACTGGACAATCACCAACCACAGAAAGTTCAAGAAGGGAAAGTCTTGGATTCTCCACCTGGGATGGAGCAACCCTGGATGTACAGACAGACTGGGTAGTGAGAGGCTGGAAAGCAGCACCAGGGAGATGGTTGACAGCAAGTTGTATATGAGTCAGCAGTGCCCTGGCAGCCAGGAGGGCCAACCGTGTCCGGGGGAGCATCAGGCACAGCATTGCCAGCCGGTCAAGGGAGGTGATTGTCCTGCTCTACTCTGCACTGGTGTGGCCTCCCTTTGAATATTGTGGCAGTTTTGGGCACTGTAACATAAAAGATATTAAGCTATTAAAGAGCTATGAAGGTGGTGAACGGCCTTGAGGGGAAGTCGTATGAGGAGCAGCTGAGGTCACTTGGCCTGTTCAGCCTGGAGAAGAGCAGACTGAGGGGAGACCTCATCGCAGCCTAAACTTCCTCATAAGAGGAAGAAGAGGAACAGGCACTGATCTCTTCTCTGTGGTGACCAGTGACAGGACCTGAGGGAATGGAAGGAAGTTGTGTCAGGGGAGGTTTAGGTTGGATATTAGGAAAAGGTTCTTCCCCCAGAGGGTGGTTGGGCACTGGAACAGACTCCGCAGGGAAGTGGTCACAGCACCAGGCCTTACAGAGCTCAAAAAGTGTTTGTACAATGCTCTCATACACATGATATAATTCTTGAGACTGTCCTGTGCAGGGCCAAAAGCTGGACTTGATGATTCTTGTAGGTCCCTTCCAACCCAGAATATTCTGTGATTGTGTGATTCTTTTGTTCCTATTTTTGGACTTTTACACAAGAGCTTCAACAGGCATTAACTTAAAGCCATTATTAAATCAGACAGATCAATTTGATGTAAGAAATAAGATATTAAATTGGATGGCCTTCACCCAAGAGCTCTGAAGTAACTCAGATGTGAACTAATAGGACTCTTGGCCAAGATTTGTAAGTTACAGCCACTGTGGC
The DNA here is from genome assembly GCF_001604755.1 of Lepidothrix coronata. Classification (NCBI taxonomy): domain Eukaryota; kingdom Metazoa; phylum Chordata; class Aves; order Passeriformes; family Pipridae; genus Lepidothrix; species Lepidothrix coronata. Next base: position 335,169 of record NW_016690240.1, on the reverse strand, counting down.
AGAAGGCTGGCAGGTTGCCATTGCACCTCCCATTTCAGAAAAGTCTAAGAAATAATCCTAGGAAAGGCAGGATTCCATCTCTAGTTAAAAAAAAAAAAAAATAAATAAAAAAAGACATGTTACACAGGAAAGAGCCTGATTTCTGTAATGAAAATACTACCTTACTACCCCACTGCACTTCTGTGATGATGTCAGGAAAAATGCGGATGTATTGCATCTTTAAAAAGTCCTTGACACCAAAGATTACTAAAGAAATTAAACTGTGGCAGGATTGGTAGAGTGGGATCTTTTATGGATTAAAAGATGATTAAAGGATAGGAAGAAAATGTCCTATCATGGACCCTCATAGACCAAATGTTCTTTAATTTTGTAGATGGAAGACAATAGGATCCTCTCCTATCAGCTGGTGCTTGGGCTGCTTTTTTCCCAATGTAAGTCATCAGTAGTCTGGAAAAGGTTGTGAACACTAAAATCTCCAACTCTAGAGATTATAATTTCTTTTTTTGAGTAGTCAGTTGCTGTGCAAATGTTGATTACCTGCAAAGTGTTCCCACAAAAATGAGGGACCAGAAGGTTGGCAGTAGTGCTTTAGTGGAAAAATATAAGGTAATGCACCTGGGGAAAACTAGTGAAGTCTACATGAATCTGCATTCAAAACTGGTGATTAAAACTCAGGAGAGCCATCTTGGATTCTCCATAAATAATTCTCTAAAAACATTAATTTAATTGGCAACAGAAGGCAAAGAAGATGACAATATGAATTCAATAGTGAATAGATTAAATAAGATTTTTTTTCTTTAAAAATATTAAACTGATATACCTATCAAAAATGAGAAAATTGATTTAAAATATAATCAGAAACAATTGTAAAATTTTGGGCTTTGGGAGTCTTTTCCTTGTTATTGTTGCTTATGGATGATTTGTCTCATTTAATTTTAAGCTTTCTTTAATATTTAGAGTTATTCTTCTACAAAAAAGACCTTCTTCTATCTACCCCACAATATATATTCAGGAATATGAGTGCATGTGTAGAAGATTAACTCAACATGTTAAAGAATCCTAACATGAAGTGAAAACAAAAAGTTTATTATACCCATAAATAAAGTAGAATCCTGAAGAATTTAAACTCCATTCCTAAATGAATAACAAAAACAGTGAAGACTACTCTGCTGTTCTTCCATACAGGGCTGTGATAATGAGATGGTAAAAAAGTTCAGAGAGACTGATGACAAAGCAGAAAGCACAACAATAATGTTTACCTTGTGAGTAAATCTTGTATCAAGGCACAACACAATTTAGACAATCACACTTGGAATAGCTAGACAGAGAATCCACAGTAGAAGCCGTATTTTCTTTAGTCCTGAAACAAGCCTTGGCTCAAAAATTAAACATGAGCACGTTATGGTAAAAGAGTGACCGTTACGTGCTTAAACTCAATAAATGTAAATTCAAAAAAGACAATGAGAATTTATTAGAATGGTATTTAATATTATGCAGGATGACAATTAAAAAATTAGAGAAGTAAAATAGAGATGGTGGATGTTTAACACCATTAAAGACATAATTTTATACTAAGTATATATAAAAATTAATATGTTCTACTAAAATAAAAAAACTGTACATAATCGCACATGCAAACACAAAGAGAAAAAAACAATCAAAATCTATCATGAACAAATAACAGCTACTTTTCATCAACAATTCAATTATGGAATTATCAGATGGTAGGAAGAAACTTTCCTAGAATCTTTTATTGAATTATTCAAAAATTAGTTCTTCAATTATTCAAAAATAGAAGCATTGTCCAAACGACAAAAAAAATCTTGAAGTCTAGTTAAAAATTAAGACAAGACAAAAAGCTGTTAATAAATGGCTTCCCACCTGCCCAAAATTATTAGTTTGTGGAAATTAAAATCATCAAACTTGACTCCTGTAAGGGAAAATTGGTAGAAACCAGAATTTTAACCAAAAAAAAAGAAAAGACAAAGCAGAATCAACAAAATCATGCATAAAACAGAAGGAAAGGAAGGGGAAGGGAAAGAGGAGGGGGAAAGGGAGGGGAGGGGAGGGCCTTTTGAAGGGGGAAATAATGCCTCTCAGAAGCTATTGATGGTCCTGTGGATGCCAGCACTACTGTGCAGGGGGTGTCTATGTGTACTGCTCTACAGCCATTTCTGGCTCCTCAAATTTCTCTTGTAGAAGAAATTTTTGGGATTATCACTGGGTATTTGGCATGTTTTTTTACTTCTTGACTTCCTCCACCAGCCAACCATAGAAACATGGTATGAGGTTAGAGAGCTTTGTTCTGAGCCAGTACAGCTATGTTTGCTCAGGACTGTTCTTTCTTGCTGTGTCCTGTCTCTATCAGAGAAAATTTGTGATCGTGGTTGGCCATGGCTCAAGCCTTGCCCTCCCACATGAGTATAAACAATGTCATCTGCACTGATATCTGCAGCAGACAACCCTCAGGGGCTGTGTGCAATCTCTGCTGGTACCCCCTCAAGCGATTTCCATTCTGTATGGCATTGTCAGCCACTGATAGCACCCAAACAGGGTCCAGAAAGTTGTCAAGTAACTGTTTGCTGCATCCAGTTTCGCTTGCCAGAAGCCATTTCTGGCATTCATGACTGAAAAGACTATTGTGTTCACTTGATTTGGCAATATTTCAGTGACTGTTGGCAGGGAATAGTATAAGCACTTTAGTATGCTATTGAGGTCCTTTGGATTGATGCAGATCATCAGTTTGCCTGTCTTTCTAACTGCCACCATACTGCTGATCCAGTCAATTGGCCTTGCAACTTTTTTCAGCCACCTTGTTCCATGACAGTTTTAACTTTCACCTTGAGCTCTGCTTCAAGTGTCAGTACTAGCATTTTATATATAGCTGATGCCACATCATCTTAACCCTGCAGACCTTAAAAGCACTCATTATCCACAAACTTGATCCCCTGACCAGAGACTATCTTTTAATAGTCCGAAAAGTAATATCTCAAAAATGTTTCCCTCACCCTCAGTTAACTCAGTGCTGCTTTGACTTTGCAATAAACACTCTCATGTCCCAGTAAGTTTTTCACTAGGCAATGGAGTTCTGCATCCATTCTACTGCAGGAAATATCTGAGCCTAATCCTTATTTACATGTGAGCACTTCACAGGTTTAATATGATCCCACTCTAAAAAGAAAAACAAATTCTGTATTTTTTTACTTTTATAAAATCTGCATAATTTACCCAGCTTCACCTAGAATCACATTCCATTTAGTGAAAGTTTTCCTTTGCCAGTTGCTTGTCATTTGTCATATTCAGTTTCTGAACCACATTATTTTCTTGTTACTGCCATTGCACTTACATACTATATATCATTCAGACCAGCTTCATCACAGGTGCTCACTATTCTCTTTTCAAGCACTTATGCAAATTAAATCACCAGAGTAATTTAGAATCTCTTCACTTGCATGTATGTGGTCCAAAAATTGTCTCATCCAAGTTCTGGCTACACACAGGGTGACACCACCACCTTGCTCTTAAGTAGGACTTTTAAATACTAGACCTCACAGTTTTGTAACAAAAGAGGTCAATATCATTATCACAGTTTTATATGGGTGCTGTGTTGGGGTGAAGTGACTTGCTCAAGGTCATCTAACAGCTTGGTGAGAGCAGAACTTAGGTCTTGCGAGTTCCAGTCTAGTGCTTTATCCAGCAAGAAACCCTGACTGTGCTGAAGTCTGAGGTCTCCCTGTCCTTGGCCTATTCTATTAAAACGCTGCACTGGCATTCATATAAACCATTTACCAAGGGTAACATCCATTTGTTCTGCATCAAAAAGCAAGAGAGATTGACACATACATAATCTTTTCCTATGTGTGATGGATTGATCCTTGACTTAGGATCATTTTAGTTGCCTCTTTGTAGTCTCTCCATTACAACAAGAATTTCCCAGGCTTTCTATGCAAGATGAGAATGGAAAGCTGTTAAACAACCATTTTTCTGTTCTTCCTGAGGAAACTTTTTCTTGCCAATCCAAATTTGCAACACCTGCGCTGTTAAAAATGAAGACTTAAAGGCAATCACTGTACATTTATGTGTGTCAAACAGTGAAAACCAAAAAAATTCACATAGCATTTTTTTAAACATCTAAACATTTTACTGAGGATTTTTCTTTCTCGCCCCCCCCCAAAATATCAGCATGGCTAAGCACAGTGCATAATCGTCATACACAGGTTTACCTAGAATTTTCATGGCATGTTGGGATAACAATGTCTGAGAACATTTGTGCCCACCAATGACTTCTTGGTAGAGTTTCAGGGGCATGAAATAGGCTACCTTTGTACTGAAAAACCCTATTAACACTTGGCATTTGGAATATATGGTGTTCTAAAAACACTCTTTCATTGGTACATGCTGCTTGTGTTTGACAAGAACTTTACTGAAATCCTGAGGAGGGGGTGGTCATTGACCTTATGGGCAGCGTATAAGAATCTCAGCCTGATTCACACACTACTTCTCTTGTTCAGGCGATGCCTGAAATGGCAAAGAGGTAGTCCTCCTCTTAGGAACATCATGTCAATTTGCAGTATTCCTGCTTACAGGCACACTGCTGATTTCTGGTATTTCCAAGCTAGGCTGGCCTTTGGAAGATTTAAACCCAGGCCAGAACGAAAGACTGCATATCGATGTGGTCTCATACAACAAAAGCTTCAAAATTTGTGACAGATCCTGCCCTGGAGTTTAGCAAGAACTTGTTTGATCTCTTGCAAACAAATGACAAACCTAGAAGACGCACACAAAGCTTTTCCTGAGGTGAAGAGAAGAAGCACTGCTACAAAGCACACGGACCTCAGCAGAATTCATACCTCACCACAGACCACAGCATGCCACCTATGTACATGAACAGAAACTGATTAATGGGCTGTCACTTTATTTGTTGACTGCTGAATTATTTATACTTATAAAGTGTTTAATAATTTAGAGCTGATATCTTAACAAATTACAGCTGAAAGTGACAAGGGGAAGGTGGCACAAGAGTCTCACTTGAGATCAATGTCCTTGTTCTCAGGGCACTTTGGAACATGATTTCTGCTGACTGTCATCAGCAAAAAAAGGAAGGGGGAAGTATGTTGATTTGATATTACATGTTAAATAGAGAGAACTGCATATTTCAGTAATCAAAGGAAAAAAGTTGCTTTAAACCAAAAAGAACATGAAATTACTCTGAAGAAATCTACATTTCCATATGAAATGGAAATCATTGTCTTAAAAAAAAAGACTAAATAAAAGCTAATTACAGTGTTTGTTTTTAAAATTTTGTTTCAAAGCATTTTATCCATCTTTTCTTGCCACAAAGGATTTGGATACATATTGATTTTGACCTGTGTACCACATCTTTGTAAAAAAGCAAAGTCATCTTAATACGAAGAGGTTATTTTTTACTGTATCAGGATGGAAACAAAATTACTATCTACTGGCTCTATGTAAGTTAAACTTGGAGAGTGAATGAGAGACATAAATTCTAAATTTTTAACAAAATCCAAATGCTAATCAACAGAAAGGCTCGCTGAGTTAAAGCAGCTGAAAACAAAATTCTTCTAAAAATCCACTACATAGGTAAATAACATTTCACTCCAGGATGATTTTTCCCTCACAGACATTTTAATACAAGGAAAAAATACTTTAATGTAAATATCCAAAATAATAAATTCCATTCTCTAAGGAGGAATTTCCTGGGTATTAACCCACTCTATTTCCTTTAAATACCACAAGAATGCAGTGTCTAGTTGAGTCATATTTTTGTGAAACAAAAATTCTTAAAAAAGACACAAGGTTTCTATGACAGAAACTATACAATCATTGCTGCAGACAAATACATTTTTCAGGGTAACCTCTCCAGTGACGAGCACAGTTGCATCTTGTAATCCCAATTCTGCAATGTCCACAATAGAAGAGCAAGCTGTGCTAGCCACTGCTGAATTCCAGTATCACTGTATATCCACATACAAGATACTGTTCACCAGTGCAAGACTGACCTCTGCTTGTATTCAGCAAGAACCATATGTCTTTCCATCATAGTAGCACAGGCACTGTGGCCTTGAACACTGTAAATCATATCCAGCTCTATCCCACCCCAATATGCTTAGGCAATCAGTGTTTTCTACTTTGGTGCATGCAGCTTGAATCCTATAAGAAATAATGTTACTCAAGCAGGAGAAACTTGGTTTCATGGTATTTCCCAGTATTAGCTTCTTCAACAGCAATTACTTTCTCTCTCTCTTTATATGATTTAATTGCTGTTTATCTCCATGGAGACTTTTATATGCACATGCTGCCAGCTGGACTAGGATCAGTGGGTAGCCATTACTGGACTTTTGGGAGCAATGACTTGAATTAAGGCCAGCTGAATCCTACTATTTGTATTTTCATTCTGTCCTTAGACAGATAGTATTCTGTCCTCACCCATAGTACTACTTCTGCAATACAGACATTTACAAGACTAGCAGCTCAAGTAGCAGACTTCAATAAGAATAAGATCTAGTCAGCTCTTATTCTACTAATTCTGCTAATGACTTTAGGGTAGAAACCTGCCTAGCTAGATATGATAGGTCATATCTACATTGCAAACCACTCTTAAGCAAGCCATCCGAAATTCCCAGTAGAGAGCAAGTAGTGGACTACATTACAGGGCCATCCTGTTCCTCAGTGTCCTCCCACAAATCTAGCAGCTGTGTTGCCTTGAGGAAGGAAAAGCGACAAATGCTGTCTGTTTTTCTTCGTAGCATTGTACAATTTATTTAAGAAAGTAAGTTATATAACAAAATATTTTTTTATATAACTTATTTTTTGGTTTTTTTGTATATAGTTTTCCCTATAGAAGTGTTACGTTCACATGAAAAATTGAGTGGAGAATCTTCATGGATGAGTAAAACTGCTAAAAATTTCTTCTGGCATACAAGTGAAAAATGGACAAAGGAAGTAGAATGTTAACATGAATGACAAATATTGGTTGAGAATTTCTTGATTTTTTAAAAAATTTAAAAATTCATTATCTTCAATTGTTAATGAAGATATGACTTTTGATATATATTTTCCACTTCTGGTTTTCTAATATGAAAATGTTTCATTCAGCTGTTACCAGGTTACCTGAAGCATATAAAAATGGGCAATAGCTTTTTATGTTTTGATGTGGGGTATATAAGTGAAAAACAAGGATATTTTTGAAAATGATGAAGCAAAATCCTACTGAGTTGATCCCTTCTCAGATACTTTATACTCAGAAATACATTATATCTACTTATCCAAACAGTATTTTTTTGTTTAATCCAGATTTTCTAGTATTGAGTGCAATATGGAAATGTGGGGTTTTCATGAAGGCATATGCTGAACATCTTTCTTGATTTGACTAGGAGGCCATATTTATAATTCCTTCCCTATAAAATCTAAATTATTAAATCTAGGGAAGAGAGTGATCTCGATGAAAATTATTGTTGAGATAAGTGTTACAAAAGTATCCAGGGCACATACTGATGCTCCAGCACATACAGATGCTCTAAGTAGTACAAAATGCAGCATCACATCTACTAAGGCATAGACCACTGAAGGTCTTCCGCCTGATCTTCAGGATCTCCACTGAGTAAGATCTCTACTATTTGGAGGGCACTTTTGTTTCCCCTCCTCCACAGCCCAGAATAGTAAATATGACCAGCAGGAAGTCTGGAACTGGCAGTATCAATGACAGAGTGAAGTCTGAAAGTGCATGGTATAGAGCTTTACTGGTCACAGGAGGTAGTCAGCTATGGCATTCCTTCCCTTCACAATTCACATGATGCCCTGACACCACTTCTTTGAAGACAGCATTTAAAACTACCCCTGAAGTCTAAGCATAAAAATAACATATCAATTACTTACTTACACACTCAGGAACGCAAATGGGATATTAAAAGGGAATTAGAGAAAATAGTCTTTCAGGTAGGTTATTGTTCTCTGGAATGCAAACTCATAAGGAATGTCTGGGATTAGTATCAGCCTAGTAGAAATGAAACCTGGTCAGGAGATGTACAGAAAGAATCCCAGACTGACTTCTCCCTGTTTCTTTGTAGCCCACATTTCACTTCCCAGTACAGTACCATGTGTTCATATTCATGAGTAGAAATCCCAGCCACCTCTCAGCTCTGCTCTGCACAACAGAAATTTCAACTACTGTGTGAAATCCTAACCCCAAGCAAGTCAATGGCAAGATCTTTGCTCACTTTTTTGGGAACAGGAATTCATTCATGATGTCTTGTTAGTTCTGGCAGGTTTTCAGGACTCAGCATGCTTTTTGAGATGAATCAGTAAGCAGCATGCCGCTTTCTTACACTGTCCTGTGCTTGAAACAGAAATACTGTTGCACTGCACAGATTCTATTACCCTTGGCAGACAATTTTCTTTCTTGTCCACTCAAATGCAACCCTCCATCCTTTACTTTTTTCCCTGCCTATACCTTTTTATAGAACAACGTATCAATTGTTATTAAAAAAAAAAAAATCAATGTTCTGCTATCCTTTGTGGCTTATGTTCAAAAACTTTGGGCATCTTCCCTCTGTTGGCCCAGACTTTTTTCATTGTTTCTGCACAGGTGTTTTCTGAGTCTTCAGAAAGCTCACATAAAACTCTAACTTCTATACAATTTGCTATGTTAGTAGTCTTTGTCCACTGACTTTTTTTTCTGTAAAACATTTTTTCTCCTGCTAGAACTTCTGGACAACAGCATCATTAAATATTAGAATGGACAAAGCACTTTAGACTGTGCTGTCAGTAACAAATCTCTCCTAGCAGAAGGGAGGAGTTGATGACCTAATAGGCTTTTCCCGATTTTAAACCCTTCAGGTTTGTGATGCCTCAGGTCCCTCACTGGCCCTTGACAAATCTGTGACAGATAGGAAAATAGAATAAATCTTCAGTGATCAATGGTATAACAGAGTCCTGCTTGTTAGAGGCAAATAATTCCTTTCAAATTATGCTTAATTTAACTTGGAGAGATAGGTGATGTGACAAAGTGCTTTAAAGGAAAACTTTTTGTCTTCATCGTTGGTTATTGTAGTAAGTAATAACTTTTCCTCGTGTGCTTAAGCATTCAGATGAACTGGACAGGCATGTTTTAGCCTTTCGAGGAGGGTCAGAGTTTGATACTCCATAGCAATGCAATGGAGACACCTGGCTCCTTCCTGAAGCTGGACTAAGGTGAGTTGGGCAGTAATGAGGCAATGCCAACTAAAGGCATTTGAGGAAAAATAAATCTCATTATGGAAAATCTGAGAAATATTTCATATTAATGATAAAAAAATTACTTCCTTTTAAAGTTCAAATGATCAGGTTCGAATTTCTCATGGAAAAGGTCAATACTCCTTCAAATTCACTGAGACTTGGCATGAATAACCCCAGTGATCCCACCTCCAGGCAAAATCCAGAAGCTCCAACATAGTCAGTCATATTTGTTCATACGTATTTTCATTTGAGGTCAGAAATGAAAAGTTCTGCCAAAACAGCAGTCGGTGAAGTCCCCAAAAATCTGCTGGTCTAGAGCAAACCATGGAGGGAGGAGTGGATTACATGAACTCAGACTAGATATTGGGTCCCTGCTGCCCTCTCCTGCCCCGTGACACTAACCAGTCACATTGCTCTCTCTGCTAGCTGTCGCTCTCTCTCTCCATCACTTCTAAAATGACTTTCTTTCATGCTACGGAAATCATTACTAGACTACTCCAGCTAAGGAAATTATGGCATCTAGACATCATCTGATGAGGGTATCACATGCACAGGGGCCTATCCAATACTCCTTTTTGGACATAATTAGTGCCTGAGCACACAGTCAGGATTTGGGTCTGGGTTACAGCTACAGAAGTGTGCAGTGAGAGCTTAATGAATGTAGGCATTTGAGTTCCTGCACATCTTTATTAAAACTTGAGCAAAGAAATCCAGCTAAAATTACGTAACAACCATGGTAGCAGAGATTTCTTTTCTCTCTTCTTTGAAGCTAGAGAAAAACAGACACCATATAGTACAGGGAGTTACTACAGTAATTAGCCTTTTTTTTTCCCTGAATGCTATAGTAAACACTCTCAGAGTAAAATTCAATGCATAATCGCTGCTGGTCTAAAAATGACAGCTGTTCTGGAGAAGACCAATGTACACACCAATCTCTCCAGTAAACTATTCCATTTCCTTTAGTTGTCTTAAAGCCTTTTTTTGCCAAACTGAGTATGACTCAGTTCTTTTTCATGTGTTTTTATCTTTTTTTTTTGGCTTGTAGCTATATCTAGATAGACTTCTTACTCTCTCACTCTCAATAAAATAGTAAGTGGACAATTCAGTTCAACAGCTAAAAGATCTGTCAGACAAATGCCCAGGAGAAGATATGAAGCAGGCCACCCAAAATTCTGGCACATTATTTCAAGACTGTTGCCAAAATGTTTTTCAAGAATTAAAAAGCTTTTTCAATATTAAAATAAATAACAGGTACCTCACATGGCTCTAATTAGGAACAGACTGAAAATTATCTGTGATATTACTTTAAAAAGTCAGAAGGTTTCACCACGATTATATATAACAAAGAAACATCAGAAGAGGGAGGTAGGAAAAGTTTACTTTTCACCAGAAAGCCTAGTTCTAATCTGAATGATAAAAACATTTTCCTATTTATAATAACAGAAAAAGCAAGAACAAAGGTAAAGTTAAAAAAAAAAAAAAAAAAGGACCTAAACTGTAGGCACATCAGAACAGACATTGTACTGTGAAGAGAGCTTGAAACCTGAAGGAGACTTGCATTTTCTCATCATTCCATTTCCATTGCGAGGCAACAATTGTGAAGAGAAAAAATACTATATTTTACTCAAAATATCCTCCCTGGAATGTCAAGAATTGACAACACCAACGCAAAGGGAAACAATGGCTGATCTCGTGGTTCTGCAGTCGTACTCTTGCAGGCTTCACTCAACAAAACAAACCCTTCAGGTCACACAGTCCTTGGGGGCCATGCATTAAAATAACTAAGTTATTTTCACGGTCTCTATTTTCCTCCCAGACACCTTTGTAGTGGCATCAGCATCCACCTCAGAGGAGACCATTTTCTCATTCTCATCCCAGCTGGAGGATAAGCTCTGCATTCGAGGTTATCGAGGGGACGGGCAGTTAAAGGACAAAAAACAGCAGCAATGAAGTAATGTTACCATGAAGGTATGAGGAATACCCAGGAAAACACGTAGTCTGACTTTTGTTTGGTATACTTAGTTTTATCTATGGGCAGATTGCCACAAAGGGGGAAAAAAAAGGAGGGGGCAAGAGAAAACCTATACTTTATTTATTATTTAAATAAACAGTTTTATGCTGCTTCCATTTTGTGCTCAGTTTTGTAACAATATGAGTCCATTTCCTCATCATTCCTTAATATCTATATTGTTTAGGACTTTATATACTGTATGATTACTTGGCATTGGTACTGTTCAATCTGTACTAATCTGTATGCATTTATATTGTGTGAGCAGTTCTCTAATTGGTTTTCATCCAAGTAATCCCACAGAGAATAAGGTTACATGCTGAAAAGGGCTGAGGTGAGAGAGTGGTTAAAAGGGGAGTGCAAACTCTTTTCCCATCCTTATTAAGAATGCTTTGCACATCTGCATTTTCTAAAAACATTTCTAAACTCCCTCTGTGTGAATAAGCATAAAGTCTATTCCACAGCATAGAAACACACAGAGAGAAAATGAATCTGTCTCAGAGAACCCCACCCATATCTGTTTTATTCCTGCCATGCTGCTGTATTTCTTGGACAGCTAAGGCTGTGAAAAGTAAAATCTACAGTTTACAAAGGGGGGAAATTATTAAAAACTAAACAAACACAGAATAGAAAATAGCTCATGGTAGAAAACAGAAAATTTAGTTTAAGTAAACAGAGCAGAGACGAAAGATCTTTTCCTAAAGGACTAACAGAATTGCAAAAAAAGAATAAAATAATACAAAAAGCCCAAAAGCAAGCCAGCACTTTTAGCTGCTTAAATCCATATTTGGCCAACTTGTTTAAGGATAGCCTAAATTTCAGATATTCCTCATACCAAAATTTCTGAAACATTTTGACAAGTGCTGCAGGTACTCCAGGTATTAATTTTGTAAATGCTGATGACAGCACTTGAATTTTAAGGAAATATATATTCAATAATTTCATTTATTGTATAATAATTACACACTTTCATATTCCTGGCTGCAAGGACATATGTTTAGTTGAGTTTTTTAAAATATGTTTTATATTATTTGTCACATGCCTCTCAGAAATAAATTTTAAAAAAGTTGTGGAAGAAAATTAGGTGTAAGTTACTCTCCTTTTCCTTAAACATGAAGAAAAATCTTAATTTTCTTCATAGAACTGCATATTGAAATTTACAAATACCTGTATACAGTCACTGCCTTTATCAACTCCAAAATTAGCAATTTTTTTGTCAGATCAAGTTTTAGCTTTGATTATACTTTTTTCTTCTTTCCTTAAAAAAACCCAACAAAAACCCACTGAAGTCAACATACTGAAAACTGAATGTGAAACACACTTTTTATACAGGCCCATGCCCATATTCTGAACAGGCATTAGAATATTTATTTTAAAAACACAGGGCTTGCTTACCATATTTGCAACTTTCAATGGCTGGATTTTAGAAGAGTCTTTTTGAAACGAAAGTCTCTTGCTAATATATATTCTTGTTACTGAAAAAAACGCAATTTGACATGCAGCTAAACAAACCCATTTTTACTGCTTAAGAAAGATATTCTAAGATATTTTTTCCTGGATTTAAAAATAGAGTAAAAGATAAACTTTTATAGAAGACAATATAGAAGACAATTTTTACTCAATTAGTTATCATCCTGTCTGCACGATGAATATTAATCTGGACTTTAAAGAAAGATAGCTGTCCCACTAAACTTAGCAATTATTTACATCGAAGGACAATGTAAGCCTATTATTTCCCTCCCCCACTTATGAATGCCACCATACTTCTGCATTATCTTCTGGTAACCATCTCTGGAATATTCTTAAAAGCTGCTAACATGATACATTAGAATTCAGGCATGTGACAGATACAAAATTAAAGTTGACCTTCTCTGTCAGAAAAAATAAACACTAACCATTAGCAGCTTTGTACCTCTGCATTTAACTCCCTATTTTCTGCCTCCCTAGTTTGGGTCCATTAACTGACTGGTGCAAAAAAGACCCCCGGCAACACTGACTCCCTGTGGATATATTACAGTCTTTGGATATTACACTTGACTATATCCTTTTCTTTACAGACTAATTTTACATTTGAAATAATTCACACTTGAGTTGGTCACACAACAATATTGTAGACCAGAGTTGCCAAAATTCTGTACAAACTTCCTATGTCTGTATCTCAGTTAACAACCTATGGTTTACCCTGGGAGCAATTAAGAATTCATATTGACATTTGCATTTTCATGACTTTACTAGTCACTCCAAATTTTTTGCTCAGTATCATAGTTACAGTTAGAAAATCCTTTTATTCACCTGTAAACCTATTTTTAAAAACCTTTTATGGGGAAAATGTCTGTTAAAATATGCATCTTCTTACCAAACTTCCAAAAGTTATTTTTTGCATAGTGCAAACAGAAAATTTCATATCTACAAAATTTTTAGAACATCAGAATTCTTCAGAGTAAATAGGTTATATGAATGTTATATTAAATTTGATGGCAATAACCACAGGATTCTAGCACCAAATCATACAAAAACACCTACTATGCAGAATTAAATGGAGAATTTATACACAACACAAAAGCAATTTTGAAAACGTTGGCACTGCAATTCTATCATGAACTTTGACAAACATATAGAGTAAGACAGCGGTCTTATATTTATTTTGACCAGTTCCCAAACACCTCAGTATGATTTGAGGGGGGGGGGGGGGAAGAGTGGGTCACCTTATAAGCACATCCTGAGCCCATCTAGGTTTTGATGACAAAGTTAATGTATTCCCACCTCCATTTTCTTTCAACAGCTGCAGGATTTTTCTCTTGCTGTCTGCTGGGATTTTCCCCATATTTTTCTTGTGAGTTCTCTTGTCTTGTCTCTCTTCAAAAGAGAGGAGTCCACCACACTAACCATTAGATACAGTCTGTATTAAATTGCTGCTGGGACAGGGCTTATTATCTTACCTAAAACTTAAGTATATACCCCAAAATCAGAAACTTTCTTATCCTTTAACCTAGGACCAGAGGACTATTTTAATACTCATTCCATCTGTGCTGTGGTTCATGCCATTTCTCCTTACATTTTGATATTTTCCTATAAATTTCATATTTATTCTCTTCATTATTAAGTCTTGCTTCTGGTTTTTAATGCACATATAAATTAAAAAAACCCCCAAACCCTAACCCACCCTTTTTATTAATTGACACAGGTTGCTTTACATAAAAGAAGATGTATAGAGAATATTTGAAACTTTTCAAACAAAACCACGCTTTCAATATGAAAAATTACACTGTACTATCCCAAGTTTGCAATCATCCTGGAATCTTTCAGGGTGGGCTTCTAACTACTTCTTAGCATTCCACTTTGTAATGTTTTATTTGACTGATTAGACACCAAACTACCTTCAGAAGGTTTGTGCAGAAAAGATGTAGGAAAAAAAAATTGTTTCTGCCAAAAATCTCATAAGCTCAAGGGCCGTTTAACTTAGCTCAGTCACTTAGTTTATTTTGCATTAGAGGAACTTCTCATTTAATTTACCAGTCTATAATAGGTAACTTTTTCAATATGAAGCTAAAGGTCACTATTATATGTAAGGAAAATTAAGCCAATGTTCTTGGTTGCCTTACAGTTCTCCTAGTTCAACTACTCCAATAAATGAACATGTACAACAAGCCGAAGGGCTTTTTATTACAAATTTAATTCATTTCTCTAGACAACTGTGAAATTTGCCATTGACATTAGTCATTACCCCAAGGCGAACTAAAAGATGATCTCAGTTAATAAATGATCCTTAACAAGGAACGCTCCTATCTTCTGTGATATTGGCACAGGCACATTTTATTAATGCAGGACTAGCTTCCTGCCAGAACACTAGCATTCATGACTATTTGGTGTGCTTGTTTCCTCTTCCTGCTCCTGATATTAATAATTATGCAACAGGATAATTAGCAACACAAAGAGACAGTACTATGTGCTTGCAGCTAGATTTTCAGCACGTTAACCTTCTGGGAAATAAAGAACAGAAGCAAAGAGTCTAGCCAAATAACCAATGCAGGTTGATTTCACAGTGTGTAAAAGGCTAATTATCTGTGAAAAGTCTGACCTCAAGTAACAAAATTACACAAATGTGCAGGCATTTTATCTTAAATAAAACTCAGATACACTAGTTCATAATGTGGAGTCATAGTTAATAACTGTCTTCCAGAACTGCTTATCTATATATATGTTTATAAAAATAAAAATAAAACCAATACGGAAATAACAGCCTCCTACAAAATGTTAACCAGTTACCCAAATACCTGTAAAGGCAGGGTAAAATAAACTCCACCCATCCCTCAACCATTGCAATGCTAAAAAAAAGATAATAAAAAAAATACCCAATATATGACAGAAGTAGGTTAAGTGCATTTTGTTTACTGGAGACAGGCTACAATAAAAAGCAGAAAATATTACTACTTCTTTACAGATACCATGTGTAATTCATTCTGATATAAGAATATTTATCCACTAGCAGTAATAACAAACCACAATTTTTGTCATGAAAAAAATAAATTGTATTTGCAAAAAGCAAACACATTACGGAGTGTGTAAAAATGCAATATTCCCATTTTCTAGTCAGAGTTCCAATTTATTGAAGTAACAGAGCAGAAAATGCACTGACAGCTGTTACATTTTATTGCGAATTAGTATATACGTTTTATATCCAGTGAGCAAATGCATGATACATTGTATTCCAGTAATTGCCACTGGCTTTCCAAATGGAAACTGAATGATCTTAGTGCAATTACACTCAGGAGAGTAAGTGTAACAAGCTACAGTTCTACATTATAGCTCTTTAACAATACCAAGAATTTTACTCTGTTTTAAAAAAAATAAAATAAAAAGGTCAACTGTATATATAAAGATAGAGATATATATTAATCCATCTATTAGTGATAAAATGAGAATTTCTGCTATTCTGGCTTTGATTTGGTTACATATAACACAGACTATATGTTTCAAAAAGTTTGTAAGAATGATGCTTAAGTTTTCTCCTAGTTTGGACATTTCTTCAGCATCAGTAGTTCGAGGGGCAGGGGGGGGAAGAGGGGAATGGACAGAATGGTTGGAAACTTCGAACACATAAAATCAAAACTTCTCATTTCACATAGGAAATAAATATTTGCTATTCCTCAACTACACCCTAATTTTCCAGCATCCTTTCATAGAAAATTAAACATTTGCCTTGACAGATTCAGCACACTACCTCCAGACATAATATTTTAAATGTTTGTTACCGTAGGCTTTTTTCTCTCCCCCAATAATCACCTGAGATAGTAACACTCCAAAGAGAGCCAATGTGCTGAGCAGTTAATATTTCAAATGCATTAAGGGGAGTGGGGGCATGAGCGAAAAAAATTTTATTTTTATTTTTTTACTAACCTTCTGACATATTTTAAACCATTTCGTTGGGCAACCAGTCTGATGACAGCTTCTGCACCTTCAAGCTGTAGCGTGAAGCACGCAGTAAAGCCGGCAGTCTCCTCCCCTCTAGTGGCTACCAGCTCTCTTTACAGCAAACAGGGGAAGAGAGAGGCCTATAGAGGACCACCTCAGGGCCATTTGTGTCATTTTTTCTAAGCTTACAAGGAGAGAAAAGAAGAAAAAAACAAAACAAAAAAACCCCAAAACCAATAAAAAACCCCACCAAGAAAACCCACAACCCCACAACCAAACACAAGAGAACAGGCAGTCTATCACAGCAGCAAATAAAATTTATCAGTCATTTAAAACAATATGTTAGTAGTGACTACGACTTAATCAACACCAACCTGCTGACATAGATTTGCAATTTGAGCAGGTTATTAGTGATTGAATTAACAACATGTCACAACTTGCATCTGATTTATTAAAGGAAGCTGACTAATGCAACAGGGCTATAAACAAAATGCATGGAGACATTTTTCAGGCATGCTGACTACTGTTGTACAGCCGATGGAAAAACAGAGTTAAAACAACCTCTCTGATTTTGCCTTTTTTTTTTTTCTTTTGAAGGTGCTTATAGATTATTGCACATTGGTGTTACTGAGAAGCATGGGGATCTATGTCGTAAATTTTTACCCTGGGAGAGATCAGAACCTATGCAAACAAACACAAAAATTTCAGTCCTGTTACATCTAGTAAAAGAACTCAATGGGAGGGCTTGGCACAGGGAAGTAATGAGAAAGTATAGGATATTGGGACACACTGTGATGTCAGCAATACAATAGCCTAATCATTGCCATTAATTTTTTTATTTTGCTGTCCTCATGATGGAGACTTTTAAGAAGGTATAAGGAGTACTAAAAGTGAGGTAGCATGGTTTTCTGTAGTTTACCTATATCTCTTCCTAAACATGTAGGTTAACGCAGGAGAAAGCACAACTACACTCTGTAACCCATAAGCAGTCAGCACTTGCAGTAGTTTTGTGGGCGTGGGCTAATATTGACCCAAGCGTACAAAAAAGTCTATATAGAGCATGGATTCTTTCACTTTTCAAAATTTATTTCTGAACAGGGTTTATTTCAAACCCCACTCTTTGCTCATGTATCAGGCTCATGCATATCCATCAATATAAAACTAAGACCTTTCACAGCTTTAGAGAAAAAAAAAATTCAGAGGAGTGCTGTAAACACAATTAAACAAGATCTGTACAGATTAGCCTTGATAGTGTATCCAAGGGTAACCTGACCAGATCTTCATTTGCACCCACTTTTAATTCTGAAACTATGAGTTACAGCCCAGCTAAAGGCTTGAGAGCATTTTCATGAGAAACAAGAATTTAACATAAATCCACATAACCAAGGAAATTCAGAATTGAAGCTGTCAATTCTTAGGCCCAATAGAACACATAAAGGGGCTTGTTAATGCTGAACTAATTGGCATTCTTGGCTTGACAGTCTCAGCAGAGAGACCAAGGAGTGAATAAGCATGGAGACTACACTACCCTCTCGCTCACAGGTGGTCCCTCTAGGTTAGGACTAAAGCATATTTGGAGATGAAGAAACAAAGAGAAAAACGTACACCAAAGGTATTGTTTAATTTGTGAACAAGTTTAGCCGGTACTGAAGGTGATGCAACCAATTCTGAACCAATAGCTATTCTTACAGCATCAACTAGCCTGTGAATAAGCAAAGGTTCACATTTCCTTTTAACAGTAGTTTATGTTTCATAATTAAAGGGAGAGGCTGATATCCTCCAGTCACCTCTATCATCATGTTAACTTCTATGAAAAATGTATGAAAAATCCTTACCTGGAAAACTCTGCAAACTGACCAATATAGTCGCATTATTTTCAGACACACTCAGGGACAGGACTTAATCTCTACCTCCTTGAAGTTGCTTGATACAGGCCAGGGAGTAAGTGTACCTGCAGTCTTAACTCCTCTGATATACAAACCAGCTCACCCTCCAGATCCTATGTAAAAGTAAGTATTTCTCTGGCAATCATCGTAAGGTAAGGATCTGGGTTTCTGTCATGCTTGAGGCCCTACTTAAAGATATATCTGTAGTACTCAATAAGCTTCATAAGGTTATTGATGTATTGTTAGCTCTGGAAGGGAGCAATAAGGGACTAACAATATGTTTGCTTCATATAGATTAGTGCTGAGCAGTTTTCCATAGGACACTGTAAAAAATCTGCTATCGTTCCCATTGAAACTGTTGGATTAGAAAAGGGAGATATTGAAAATAAGACACACAATATTAACACTGAGGGTAATTAATCATGGGAGAAAATTACTGAGGGCCATAGTAGATTCCCTTTCAGCTGGAGTCCTTAAATCAATATTGAATAGCTTTTTAAAAGGCATGTTCTAGCTCAGCTACAAGTTTTAGGGTTCAATGCAGAAATTACATGATGAAATTCAATGGCCGATGTAATACAGGAAGTTAAACTAAAATATTGTCATGCAGATTTCTACACTTAAAATGTAATAATTTATTAATTTCAGCTCACATGAAGAAAAAGATATATTAAAAAAATGTTCTAAAAAATGACCTATCTTAACAGAATAGTTCTGCTGCTGATGTAATATCAATGGAAATTAATGAGGAAGTCTCGATCCTATATGTCTTAGTGACTACTTAAAAATGACACATTCATAACTCTCCAGATTTTTTCATTTTTCAGATTTTTTTTCCTTGGCTAAAGTACGCTCAGTGCAGTAGTGGAAGGTGGTGACAAAGACAGTCCCAGCTCCTGGAGCCCTCTGGGGACTGTTTAGCCCCAGTGTTATTTTGACCAACCTCAGGACTGCCCTAAATTGTGCTAGTTTGAAATCATGCTGTGTAGCTGTTATACAGCTGATGAATAGCTAGGCCACAACATGATCTGTAGACCTCTACACTTGTTCCTCTGGCAGTCCTCAAAGCGTGTTCCTAAAAAAAAGAGTAAAAGTAGAAGAAGAAGAAGAAGTTGAAAAGAGACTTTGTGATCAGAATAACATCTCCTTATTGCAGCTAAGATAATGTATCCAAAATAAATTCTTTAATTCTTACTAGCAATAGACTTGAAAAAACATAAGACCAGGATCTTCTTACAGAAGAGCATGCTTCTTACAAACGAGTAGAATTTAAAAGAAGTTATTTCACTGTGACATATACAAATATCAACACAATCTCTGTTGTGGAAAGCAGGCTAAAACCTTTGTCATTCCTCTCTTTCAGAAGCACCCGGAGAAGAAAAGCAGTTCTAATTTCCTGAGGCAAACATCAATTCTAACAGTATTATTTTAGAATTAAGATCATAATTTTTGCAGCTTTTTTGGACATTCGGTGAGGAATCCTCAAAAAAATGATAAGCAAATGGAATCCTCCAGTATTAAAAATTAAAGGTCACCTGTTTGTTCACCAACATCACTTATGTTTTCTATACTTGTTTAATACAAGAAAGGAGATACAGTACTCAGTTTTCCACCATGATAGCTGTATACATCAGCCTTTATGAATTTTCCCGAAGATATGTACCCTTTGCAAGAGCATTTTGAGAAGAATTTCTGACAAAATTTGAAAATTTGATAGCATTTTTAACAATTTAAACATACTGCATAGTCATCTATCAGCTGTTCATGAAACTCTAAATGCCGACTGCTTTTCCATAATTATTTTGTTCTCCTGAAAAAGTAAGTCTTCTATTAACGAAGGAGTTATTAGAGACAACACAAATGGTTCAAAAACAATCCATGCACAGCCTTGTCTAATGGGACCGTTTGAACTCAGCAACCTACATGGATAGTTTTAGAGACTCAAGATCTAAACTTTTTAATACAAGAATTTCTGGCTTACAGTTTTTGACTATTATGTACATGAATGCAATACACATCTTTTAACAATGTTATCCTGTGACTAACAATTGTATCCCAAGACTCAATTTTTTTTTTTTTCCTGAAGAGAAAACAGTAATTCAGAAATAGATGTTAAATGTTGCACACTACTGCTTCTTTGTTCTATACGTGAAGCCAAATTCTACTTCCACTGCCAATGGGAGATAAAGGCCTTAATCATTTCAGGAATCTCTTGGCTGATGCACACTCATTTAATCTGAAAGCACCACATGGGATCTGATGAAAGAAATGTAGCCTGGTAACTCCTGGAACCCTGTCATCCTACCTTAGCAGATACATGCCAAGTCCCACCTGATGCATTTCTTGGGATTTCCCTTGTTCCTCACACTGCTTACAAAAACTGAGGATATTCCACAGTTAGTAGTAAATGGTGCAAACAGAGCAAAAAATTAGCAGAAGACACTCATAGTGAATCTTTAGATGAAATCAAACAGTCTAAAATTGTTTTTATATCATCCAGCTTGGTTAGAGATAATAATGGTCTTTTCACATCCAACCACCAACTGGAACAACAGAATCATGATGAAATGAAACCACAAAAGTAGATTACAAACAATGTGAAGAAGTTATCTCTTTTAATTAATTTAAAATACACCAGTTATTAAATCTGAGAAATTGTCTCCCTGAGAATCTAAGGAGCCAAACAGCTTGCTTCCGTTAGTGTTCCCTGAAACATCTTTCTAGATATGAGTCTTACTCTTGAAAAGACCAACTGGTCAACAGGCAACACACACCCAGCAGCAGCAAAACCAGAAAAGAGCAGATCCATTTTCAGCTACTCAGTAAACCAAATTATAAACCAGTGGAAAGGCAGATTGCTTACTGCTATTGTAGTTGCCTGAGCAGAGACTTGAGGATGTTCTGCATTTTTAACAATACACACAAAGAAATGAATCAAGTACTAGTTATTGCTCATGGGCAAAAGAGGAACATATTTAAGATTTTTCTGCAGATGACTGCAGACGAAGCCAAGAAAAATATAATATAGCCCTACAGATGCATAGTAAGTAATTCTTTTTCCCATATTGCGGTATCATATGCGAGGGAACACATTTGCTCCAGGATTGCCAGTTCACAGAAGGATCAACTCACAGACAGGTTTGTAGAACCCCGTGTGAACCGACAGAGCTTTCCAAATTCAGGGCAGATGAAAGGGAGCAAACGATCCATGCAGTGCCAAATTGTATATGGTGCTACAGATAGCTGATCAATGCCAGCCATGTAGCAGACCCTTGCTCTGACAATCTGAAGGTCTGCTCAGGTGACTACAAACAGTAGAAGCAAAGAGAGAACACACGGAGCACAGCGTGGGCGTTATAACTAGAGTGCTGTAAATTAGAAAGGCACACATTTGTAATTGGCATTGCTGACAAAGAAGTGGCACTAAAGTTACAGATGGAGTCAGAGCTGATGCTGGAACAAGCAGCCTAAATAGCTTGTCACTCTGAGCTCATTAAGAAGTAAAATGCAGATCAGGGAACAGCTAAGCAGCTGGGTCAGGTTGTTCATTGGCTAATTTAGTCTAAACAAGAAAGAGGGAAGGCATGAAACATGTTCTGGAAGAGTGTAAAAGAAAGCAAGGAACCAGAAGGGTAGGGGTGGCCAACCACTTGCTGCAAGCTGAAACACAGCTTAAGAGAAAACACCAAAGCCAAAGGAAAAAAAAAAAAAAACCTTGAAAAAACCCCAAACCTCCAAACTTAAATCAACCTTCGCCTTCTCTTCTCCTCTCTTTTTTTTTTTTGCTATTTCACTAAATAAACAAAATGCAAAAAAATTGGGGTTTCAGCTGTCTCAAAAAATCATTGGAATCCAAGAATCAAGTAATCAGCAACACACATGCCAGTCAAGCATACAGCTATCCACGGC
This sequence comes from Lepidothrix coronata, assembly GCF_001604755.1. Taxonomy (NCBI): domain Eukaryota; kingdom Metazoa; phylum Chordata; class Aves; order Passeriformes; family Pipridae; genus Lepidothrix; species Lepidothrix coronata. Next base: position 312,720 of record NW_016690240.1, on the reverse strand, counting down.
TGAAGACCGACACTGACATATTCATACATATGTATGAGCGTCAGTATTTGCATGTCAGCGCTAAGCATGTAACAATGCAGGTACTTGGGTTAGAAAATTTGGCAAAAACCCCTCTCTCTTTTCAGAACTGAAGCCAGACCTGCCACCGTTGCAGTCAGAAGGCTTGACGGCAAGGCAGCTCAGCACCCTCTTCTCCCCAAATTATGAACCACCCGTTCACCTTCTAAAAACTGAAGCTTGCAATGAGGATCTCCTAACATGCACACTGGAACCCAGAACTCTCCAAGCTCAAATTCCTGCCAGAAAACCTCGACAGACCCACCTAGATTAGACATTTACAAAAGGCTCCCTCCTACCCTTGCCTTCCTTGTTGCAGTGCCATTTTGTAGCACTCCTTTTTGTGAGAGGGCTGTGTGGAATCAATGTGCAACAGAGGGGAAGGCTGGTACAGCAATGTTAACTAACTCTTATTTGTAATTAAAGGTGTAAAATCTGCTCCATACACAATCTTTATTTAGGTAAATTTCATAGCGGATAATCATATCTTTATGAAAGAGAAAAAAACAAATGAGCTAGAAATTTGTGGTCTGTCATATTTAGAAGACATCATCAGTCAACACCAAGATGATTTTTATGCATGGGCATGTAGGTATTGGGAATAAAAGGGGTTCTTCTATGATATTTACATCTTCTGTGATACCTTCTCATTCCCCCAAAATAAGTTTTGTGAAAGGTTATGAGTTTTAAGCAATATTATGTACTGTGATTGAGCCAAACAAAGGAGAGCAGGTGAAGGAGTAGATGCCAGAACCCCTGTCTGCATATCATATTCTATCTTCCTGTAGAGCTCCCAGGGTCCCTGGGCATTGCAGAAGATACAGAAAATCTCAGAACAAACCCCAAAATTATCTATAAGTGCCATGATCCTAGCAAATTGCTGTGATACAGCCTGTACAGAGCTCTTCTGCTCCGGGTCCTCTTTCTAGAGATCTTATTGCCCTCTCTAGCATTACCCATCTTCCTGAATTTTTCTATTTCATTTTACACCCCTTTGTTTGATTTACTGTGAAGAAATGTGTCAGTGCTGCTAGAAAGGCAGTTGATTTTTAGGTTTAACAGAAAAGGAGCTAAAAGCTGAGATCTTTCTCTGTGAGGGAACCATTATAATGTTCTATTATCCCTGCAGGGATGAAGAGAAATTCGTGTAAATATTACTTATTTAACAGAATATTCTTAAACAATGTTTCAAACTACTTAGTGAAATCATATGAACGAATCATAAGAGACTAGTGAATTGAAATGATTAAGGCTAGTTTAATTTCTTGAAACCAGGACATTTCCCCAACATCATAATATGGATTTGGGTTACGGAGTCTTGAAATAACTGCTGGATCAGTTTTCTGTCATGTCTGTGGATGTAATTCACAGCTCATAGATACAAATTCAACTCTCTGAGTAGGGCATACCTCCTATTTCCCTTTTCTTTCTGCTTTCTTTTTTAAACTATTATTTTCTTTCTTAAAATAAATTTCTCTCTGTTAATGTTTATTGAGATAATTATACTGATATTTTAAATTGTCATTATTCTTCAAACAAATGCTGTGCAAGTTTTGTCAGACTTTCTCCATGTCCGTTTCAAGATGTATAGAGAATATTTTAGTTTAATTATTCATTTTCTTTCTAATATAGTAATAAAGACTAAAATAAAAACAACCTGACAATTTTCTATAAAATCTAAAAAAGGAGGAGGACAATATGTCTCATTTATTGTAGAAGAATGAGACTATCTCAATAGTTATTGCAGAAAAATCTGTCTTGGACAAGTAGCTCTCCTACAAATAGCACAGAGTGATTCAAACAGCTGGTGTCCTCAAGGTACAGTGTCATGCTGCAAGTTGGAATAGCAGAACTTGACCTACTGTTACCAAGCAGTGATAATCAAATCTTAACATAAGGACAGGATGATTTGGTGGATGGAACATGGAACTGAAAACTAGTAGCCCTCAACTACATCCTTTTCCTGACATACACTTAAGATGAAATTCTCCTCTATTCGAAAAACCCAGGAAATCCTAAAGGAAATCAGTGATAACAGGAGGTGTTTTTATTATTGATTCTTCTGAATTTCATAGCGGTTATCCATTTCTCCCTTAGTCACCCCTGTCATGTTAAAAGGGGTAGAAAAAATGAATTTTCTGTCCAACTTGTATTAATTTATTTTTTTTGGCTTTCAGTGTCCCCCAGGAGATCAAAGCCTTTTAATGTCCAAAACAGTCTGTTAGTGTCTCACCTAATGAGACCCCTCACTTAACAGATTCATCGAGACAGACATAACATTTGATAGCTTTTTATATAAGAACTGCACTTAACAGTGCTAGGAAAACCCCTCAGGGTTCTCCTATGAGTTATTTTGCCGTCGATGAAACAGTAAGCACCTAAAAATGGACTCACTCTAACAGTTCATGAAATAACACGTTTATTAATACAAATTTGTGACAACTGATAGGGTTTGTATCATCAGTGATAACGTTTATCTGCAGAAGTTATGCTAAAACCATGTATCAACAACAACAAGGCTGGGCACAAGCATACAGTCTAAGGCAAAGCAACTTACAAACAACGTTAATTAATACTGCAAAACCTAAGCAAAAACTCTAAAGCAAAGGCACTCACACAGCACATGCTCTAAACCAACTTACAAATAACTTACAAACTTAAAGCAAAACTTAAGCACACGCCCTAAATCAAAAGAACTAACAAAGAATAAGTAAAGCAAAAACTTGAGCACCCATCCTAAAGCAACTTACAATAAAGGAATAAGTAAAAATTTTTAAGTACTCTTGAGCAAAAGTAAAATTAATCTATCTATCTATCTCTCTATCTATATAACGATCACTCACCCCAAGGTGTCCTGAGAAGGTGAAGGGAAGAAGGCAACCTGTCAGTTACCTTTGCAGAGTTGATGGAACTTCTCCTCCATTTTTGCCTCGGTCCAATCTCTTTTTTATACCCTTTTCTTTAGGCAGTTTGAGTGGCTATAGTCAAATAAACTAATTTGGGGGTGATAGACAGATGAAATAGGCCTAAGAGTCCACTTCCCAAGTTCCAGGATGTTCAAAAAAAGGCCCTGTTATCTCTATATCACTCCTTTCTTCATTTTAATCCTTTTATCAGTGCCTGGGAATGTCTCCCCAGGTGCAGGGCTTTTCCAGGGAATCATCAGGAGCCTTTTCTTCTGTTGTGTGGCCTAATCTATCACCTTACAACCCCTCCTCCAAAAACGTATCCCAAATTAGCAGTTTAATTAACTAAAATTCAATTAAACAATTGAAGCCAGTTTAAACTGAGATGCTAAAGCTTTCTCTTCTCATAGAAACCTTGAGAATAGCTAATATCTGCAGCATGTTTGGAGATAACAAAATGAAAAGTTCTCTAGAAATGCAGATTTTTGTTGGTACTATGAACAAATATAATTCACATTTTCTTCAACATTATTGGTTTTTTTGCTATTTGTTCAAATTTATGACTTTTGTGTATTTATATGCACCAAAAATTAATAAAAAGATTTATTAAAGAAATTACATTGTTATAATTGCTACGATTGGAAAATCAGTATAACTTCACAGACAACAAAGCAATATGTTGAATTTATGAACCTTGCCGGACTTATTTACATTTAGCCTACTGAAAATATTTGAACCATTTAGCTGATGGATTGGAAGCATATTAGGTTAATTAATCCTATCTTGCAAGTATCCTTTTCAGAGTTTACATGCTTCTTATATTAGTTTTACTTAAAAGAATATATGTGTTCTGGAAAAAACTTGTATGTTATTACACTTCAATTCAGTGAAAGTAGTGTTTCCAATTTCAGTAACATCTCACAGACTTTCAAGTAGATCTGAACTGTACTGGAAAGTTTTACTGTTTGTTATGACAAAAGTGTTATTTTTCATTTTCTAGTTTAACGTAAAAGCTGCATTGACTCTTCCTCCACTCTTTCGCCTTCTGATTTCTCTAATAGAAATCATGATTTAAAAAGGGAACTTTTGCTAATTTAATTATTTTCTTTCTCACCCTGTGGAGTTTAAGATACTAAAGGCAACTAAGTCTTATGTTGCACTGGGTACCTATTTCTGGGGTTTTGGGGTTTTTTTTCTAGATTTCTTTGACCGTCCCTTGCTGCTCCTGGAGAGGTCTAGTCTGGTGTGTGTGTGTGTTGTACCAAATATCCTGAATTTTCCTCTGCTGTGTCTCATAAAATAGTGTCTAAATAAGCCATCCACGAATGATGAAAATTATGACTTTGAGCAAAAAGCCTTTAAGTCATGAAGTCTGCACTGCAACTGGAGGTTGAGAGTGATGCAAACCACCACTAAAATGGGTTGAAGTTCATGAGGATGTAAGCAGTGATTTTGTTACTGTCTTTTTCATAGCTTACCGACATCTTTAATGTGTAGTCAGACACCCTGGCAGTTTAATATTTAATAGATTGGTTCCAGTTTCCTGAAATCGTATGTGCTTTGTGTGGTTGTAACCCATATCCAAACAAAATTTCCCTGTCTGAAAGATCTGCCCTCAGAGATGTGGCTTGTAGCATTCAGTGTATCCCAGGCATGAATTGAGCTCATTGCTGTCACATTCATCACTTCAAAACCATGACAACAATTTAATGGAATTAATCTTTAATAGAATTAAGTGTTTGTAAATCACCTGACTTTATTTTGCACAAAGAAACCAATGGAAATCTATCTCAATAGATCATATTAACTTAGAAGTCTATGATGCTAGATCAGTTTCAAGCTAGAAAACCAAACTGAAATCTGTACATTCCTAATCAGAGAAATTATATCTGGCAGTTCAATTATATGTGCAATTACTCATACTTCAATCATAGGAGATACAAAAATTCAGTGTTTCATGCTAGCTCTGTAAAAAGGAAATGCATATTTATGAAAAAATATTTTTATCTTTTATTTTTTTCTTTAAGAAACTTCTTGAGGGGGAAACTACTTGGTGGGAAAAAGCTTATACAATACCCTGAATCCCTCATCTAAACAGAATTCTCATTAATCTTTTGCACTATTTTTAACTAATATACTTATTTTTTTTGTCACATATGTTGTTATTACAATGACTAGTAGGTTCTGTAAGCAAAAACCTTTGGTACTGTATACGTATTGAGAGCAAAATATGCTAAAATTTGTTCTTGAAAGTGCCATAAAGGTTATTTCAGTTTTTTGTAGCACCAAAGTAACCCAAATAATTCTTTGCTCATATCTGGACAAAAGCTTTCATGGTAGGAAGTTGAAGAAAGAAAGTCAGCCTATGCTGAGGTCCCTCCAAACCCCATGATCAAATACCATCAGTTTGTCTATTCCCCATTGAGATAATAGTTGTCTCCTACTACAAGGAATAGCAGTCTCAGCAGTGAAGGTTGTGGTTCAAATGCTTGTTAGAGAACAGAATGGAGGCTTGTCACCACATATAAAAATGTGTTTCAGTTTCCTCCTTTCTTCAAAAGTCAGATGGCAAAAATCAAGCATTTAAAGTTAGAAAACTCCATATAGAGAATCCTGAAATATACGATGGCTTATGAACAATTGTGTGTTATTTTCCAGTGGGGATTCTAATTCATTCAGTGCACATGACGAATAGGTAAGGGAGTTTACACAATAATTTTAAGGGTATGTCCATAGTGAACAGTATTGCACTGTGAAAAGGTACCCAGCTGGCTCCAAAACTAGGAACAATCACAATATGAAAAGCGAAGTGACCTAATTAGTCCCAGTGCAAATACCACATTCACATCACTATACTGCTTCCTATACATGAGCTAGTATACCTGTGTGGCATAGCACTGTGGCATACACATATCCTCTCTTTTGGGACTAGCTTGAATAACCTTATGTGAAGTGTATGTGGATGTGCCCTACATTTCTCAATTATCCCAAGTTCTTAATTATCTTCGAGTGCTTGCTATCGGAACTCAACATTTTTAAAGAAGAGTTTATCAGTAGGTAATTAATATATCTTTATCTGTAGGCAATTAATATACCCTTAAGATATTCAAGAAGAATAACGATTTTCAGCAACCAAGAGTGTTTTAAAATAATTTGTTTTTTCAGAAGATGGGCGTGACTCACTTTCTTAAAATAAGACCTCTGAGAAGCTGTCAAGACCATAACTGAATATTGTTATTGTTATAGTCCTGTGAGACTCACTGGAATCCTAAAAGGGAAGTCAATAGAATTTTTCTCCTCTTGGGGGAAAAGGAAAGGGGGAGTAGAACTCCCCACTCCCCTTCCATCTCACTCTCTTTTTTTTTCTTTTTTTTTCCTTTAATTTTTCATTTAATTTGGACAATTTTTTGTGAGGTTTATATTTTAAATTGTACCACAAAAAGAGAAAACACTTTCCAAGGAAACATTGTTTATTTATTTCCAGGTTTGCTGGAGCCTAGAAAGAACACTATCATGAAATGTTCTTTTTTTCTATAAAATTATGAGGAAGTATCAGGGAAGGAAATAGCCTACACCATGACTAGCCTCTCTCCATTCTTTATTGGTGTAACCTTTAATTCAGTAATATGAAGAAGTGCCAAGTGAAACACCACGAAGCAAAAATTTAACCAGGGTAAAACTAGGCTAGATGCTTTCAAACACCCATCATTTAATGCATTACTTTTTTTTTTTTTTACAGGCTAATTTAATTGGTACCCTTCACAGAAAGTAGAGAGGAGTTAAGTGAACTGTTCTGATTTAATAAAACTGAAGAGGTAATATTTTATACTATGTTGGCTTTTAGTGTTTGCATTAAGTACAGAGAGAGCACCAAATGCTTTAACAAATATATACGAATGGACAGATCTTACCCCTAGAGCTTACAATATGAAAAGACAGATGGATAATAATGGAAAAAATATCACAGAAAAGAAAACTTCCTTTGTCTAAAGGTAGTTTATTAGAATACTTACATTCTAAGAATTAGTATCCTAATTTTTTGTACTATTCAGAGCAATGGAACAGGAGGAAACATCTCAGATGACTCTGTCTCTTTTTTTCTGCTAACTTCTCAGTTGCCCTCAGGAACAGATTGTTTTCAGGCACTTTCCCAGTGACAAACAGCCTTTTCCATTCATCAATAGAGTTCACTCGAAGTCAGGCTGAAGCTAGATATTATCTTGTTGAGTAAAGTCAGGACCAACTAATTTCAGACCCTGAAATGAGGTATAGTGTAAAACTGTAGGACCTTGTTTTATTTTTAGTTTAGTCTTTTCTATTGTACATTTATCAGCCAGAATTGCTGCTATTTTTCCTTTTCCTAAATGAATTAAATTAGAACCCAATTAAAGCTTGTGAGTTAAAGCATTTACCTATTTTACTTAAATGTATGAAGTTGTCTTAACACAATAACCAGCACAATGACAACCTACTATTAGTGGACTGCTAATCCCCATTTGGTAGGTACAGGTTACGAATATCTGTGTCCTGTTTTATTCAAAAAAACATGAAGAGGGATCAGGGGTAAAGGATACTGATTCCTTTGAAATCACAGTCCTCCTTCTAAAGTGAAACCTAAGTTCATGTTCAGCTGCTTTTGCCACAGCAGCCACAGGATCCACAGTTTGTCTGTCAGTTAGGTAGAAAGTCTTGCAGATCCCAGTCTGGCCTTTCATCTGGCCTCTGCTGACCTCTCATACTTGAATCAGGGACCTAGTAAGCCCTAAAATCCATAAAGTATAGTAAGTCTTGCTCTGTTGCAAAATCAAGTTAGCATGTTTAAACTAGAAGACTTTTTTTCTTTTTGTCTGGGATTTCCATTATCATATAAAGTTTGTTACTTTCTTTACCAGATTTTTCTTTCTATTTTGCATAAAAGCCAACAGAATTTAGGCAGAATAACATTTTTTAAAACAAACAAACAAACAAAAATGCCAAAACAACCCCTATTATTTTTTTTTACTGTAAAAACCTGAAAGGCTTCATACTTTTAAAAAATATTCAAGCATCTGACAGAAAAAGACAATGGAACCAGAATTTTCTGTAGTACATCCCCTAGAAAACTGTGGGACAAAGTTCACTCCCCTTATTTTACCAAAGTACATATAAACTCAGTACTGTTGCTATATTGTGACTAATTTTTTTAACCCGCTTTTTCATCAAATGGCCACAGCTTTTGCCATATTACTCAACGAAATACTGGCAGCTTTAAAAGGTTTGAAGTGAGTCAGTTAAGAGATTATTTTTTATCTATAATCTCTTTTACTGTTGTCTTATCCGGGAGTTGACCTTCGCAGTCAAGTTGCCTACCTTACTACAGATTCAGAAAAATAGAAGAGCTTCTACCAGGCCATGTATATATTTTTAGCTGTATAATGTACAGACCTTTACTGCATTGTTAGGGCTTATTATATGAAAGCAAACACCAGTTATGTAATATCCTAAATACTGCCAGTCACAGAGCAAAAATACCAATACACCTCCCCAAATTCTTTCTAACCTTTTGTCATCAAGGGAATGCCTCGGATCTATGAGATATAAGCTCATGTCTTGCAAAAAGAGAAAGCATAAACTTTATGACTATTAGTAGGTAAAACGAAAGAAAAAGATCTTTTCTACTGAAACTAAAATACATACAAGAAACAGAAGTAAGATTTCCAACCTTCAATTCATTCTGCCTATATTCATTTATGATTATTTACAGAAGAGAGAACCTATTTCCCTATACTAACTTTTTACCGTTACACTTTTAAAAGTATTTAAAAGTACACTTTTAAAATTTACGTACTGCTTCTGGAGTCTCTGCAATCCACACTTTCAAGTTTCTCATTATTCACGAAATTTTAATTTTTTTATCACTGAAAATTCACAAAACACTTCTAAAATCTCTGAAGAAAAAAATTAAGAAAAAAGGAAAAAAGAAAAAAAAAAGTATGTTTCCCCTGGTCAAGCAGCAGACTCGGTAACAACATAGCAGGGCAAGGGAAGGAATCGTTTATTTCTGCTTACATTCTTACTGTGCACCATCTAGTTCTTATTCAGCAATACTTTAACTTTCTGCAGAGGAGGGACAAAACATTTAGAAATAATTTACTACAACTTTATCCATGTTTGAATAAGTGGAAGATCTGATCATTTCATAATTTGGTTATAAATATGAAAATATGAGTGCTTCTACAAAAGTACATATGAAAATCCATTTAAAAAGAGTAATCACAATTAAATATAAAAATCAGACTGATTAAGACCAACAGTTATCTAGCATATGTTATCTGTGGGCTGATTTCAAGTAAGGAGTCAAGCTTTTTTATTTTGTTACAAACTGAGAAGTATTCTCCAGCGAGATAACACCATCCATGGGGCTCTTGGCAATGGAAAGTGAGATGATTTCAACCCAATCTGCCAGAAGTCTCATGGGACAGAGAATAGAAAATGAAAACTGAACTGGGAACTTGACACTATAGTTTTGTGGCTCGGGCATTCATTTGTGCCATTCTGGTCTTAGGTACAGTTTTAACAAAGATATACGTTAATATAAAATTCAGAGATAGTCCTTTAAATGTAAATCAGAATACATGACAACCACTGTTAGGGAGCAGTGAAATGACAAATCTTTCTGTCCTGCTCCTAGTCTTCCCCCGTGCCCCTTCCACATCACACCACCCTCCCCTGATGAAGCGTTCCTCCAGAATCAGGTAACATTTGGATTTAAAATTTCTATTGTGGACAAAGATGTCAAAATTCTTCCCAAGTGTTGATTAAGATGCCTAAGTGTTTGTTTAGATCTAAATTTCTTAACAGTTAATTTATTTATTGATGTTAGTGTCCCTTGCCACTTGCTTCATCCTAGCTAAAGCAAATTAAGCTGGCAGCTAAATCAAAACAAAAAATGTCTATATAACCAGTTAGATTATTAATACCTTAATTTCAGAAGAGGACTCTCTGGTCTAAACAGGTTTTGTGGAAGAAGTAACCACATGTAAAGAATTTAAGTAATGTTTTGTTAGAGAAGAATACCTAAAGTGCTGATATTTACAATTTATTCAAGGCTACATTCCAGTTCTCCTCCCTAGAGTGATGCTATGACTCTGACTTCTAAGTATGTTCTCCAATTATATGAATCTCAGCTCCTGGTGTCCTGGGAGTTAATATTCAGCTTGCAGACTTCCTGACCTTAGCTCATTTTAGAAAACTAAAGTTTTAGTATATTCCAGAAGAAAACCAACAAAGTTGGTTTTGAGAGTGTTTACAACCAAGCTATATTATGTGTATGGTATTGAGATAAAGCTAATATAAGAGTAGTTTTAATCTTCTTTTCTCCTAGTATAAAAACTAAATAAAAAAAATGGTATTAAAATAGCTATTTTGAAGTACTCATGTCTTCATCTCATTCTTTAGGTGGATTGAAAACTGGGTGAATGGTCAGGCCCAGGAGGTGTTCAGTGGCAGGAATTCTAGTTGGAGGCCAGCACCTGGGAGTGTATGCCATGGGTCCAGTTCTATTTAACACCTTCGTCAATGGTCTGGAAGATGGGGCAGAGCCTACACTCAGTAAGTTTGCAGATCACACCAAACTGGGAAGAGTGGATGATATACCAAAGGGCTGTGCTGTCTTTCAGAAAGACCCCAACAGACTGGAGAAATGGGCTGATGGAGCCCTCCAAAATTCAACAAGGAGAAGTGCAAAGTCCTGAACCTTGGGAGGAACAGCCCCAGGAACCAGTACCAGTACCAGTACCCTGTTAGAAAGCATCTTTGCAGAAAAGGATGTGGAAATCCTGGTAGATGCCAAGTTGACCATGAACCAGCAATGTGTCCCTGCTGCAACAAAGGGGAATGGTATCCTGAGCTGCATTAGGTAAAATATTTTTTCGGTAGATCAAGTGAGGTGATCCTTCTTCTCTACTCAGTGCTGGTGAGGCCATAAATAGGGTGCTGGGTCCAGTTGTGGGCTCTCCAGTACAAGAGAGACAAGAACATACTGAAGAGGGTCCAACAAAGGGCCACTGAAAGAATTAAGGGACTGGAGCACCTCACATGTGAGAAGAGGCTGAGAGAGCTATTACTGTTCAGCCTGGAGAAGAGAGGGCTCAGGGGGTTCTTATCCATGTGTATAAATACATGAAGGGAGAGCGCAAAGAGGATGGACTCAGGCTCTTTTCAATGATACCCACTGACAGGACCAGAGGCAATGGGCATAACCTGAAAACATGAGTTTCCCTCTAAATATCAGGTAACAGTATTTTACTGTGAGGATGACTCTGCACTGGAGATATTCAAAGGATGTTTGGACAAGGTCCCGGGCAACTGGATCTAGGTGGCCCTGCTAAAACAGGATATTGGAGCAGACAAATATGAAAATAGTAGTAGTTAATAAAAATAGATTGGCTTTGCTGTTGTTTATCTTTAGCAGGGTAATGTGGCAAATCTCAGATATGGAAGGTTTTTTATTATTATTAAATATATCTTCTCTCTGAAAAAAAGGAGAGAGAGGAAAGGCACATAACTACAGTCTTATTTTCATTTGCTCACTTTTTTTCTTACTTCTGCTAATTATATCACAAAATTAACTTAATTCGAGTCATCTTGTAAATGAACATGCCTTTTAAGGTGAACGTTCAGCGTGTATTTTGGTGCTTACTTCAACCAATAAGATTATTTTCTTGTTACACTGATCATCTCTCTCTTCCTAAAGTATCTCATAAGTTCTTTTCTCACAGAAATATACTCTTGCAAACTAAATTAGTTGACCTTTACCTTGTGAATGTTACTATTCTTTTTGTAGGGATTTGTACCCAAAATCATAGTTCCTCTTTAGTTAAGTAAAGCATATCCTCTCACAATGAAGTTCTGATAGGGATGAAATATAAACAATCTGTTAATAATGTAATGTTTCTTTCCAAGTTGCTGTAAAAATTATAGAATTTTAATAAACTATATAGTTGTCATGGATCTGCTGAATTACTCTATTGAATTTTGTAGTAGAGATTTTTTAAAACGTTTTTTTTAATGTAGTTAAATAACTTCAAAATGAATGATACGAGGTATAATTTTCCATTTTTTTTCTTTTTAAGATTTTCCAATCAGAAAAACAATTCTTTACATAATTTCTGCTATATTCCTCTTTCATTTGTTCATTAGCTCTGTTTTAAACTTAGTTTGGGAACTACTTTTTTTATTTCCAAAAAAGTGCTCTCAATTTAATTGGACTTAATAATAGCAATATTCAAATCTCTTCTCTTGGATGCAAAGTTAGAGACACATGAGTATTTTTTTTGGTTGTAAATTGAGCTCTAAAATCTTTAACTGTATGCTATAAGTCAAAAACTACTAATGTGACTACCAGAAACTCTGCAGCTCTACCCACAACCATACTCTAATTTCTTAATTGCGTTATAATATTTAAGATAGAAATAGAAATATTCTTTTCTCATTAGACTGATGGTTTGTATTTCCAGTCAAACAAAACAATAACACGTAGAATTGGCAGATGTGAATTTTCTCATGATCACTGACAAAAGACTGTCCCTTTCATATGAAGGATTCTCGGAAATAAATTGCTATTTCTACCACAACTCTTGTGCTACATATCTCTGCTAAAACAATTTCTTGTTGGGATTTGCTTCAAATTTGGCTAAAACCTCAGAACTGCTACTGTGCAAAGGACTGGTAAGAGTCACCAGCTCTGCTCCATTTGCTCTTGGAAAAATGAGATGCATAAATACAGGAACACTGATTACAGTACAACTCAAAGGAAGGATTCCCCTGCTGAGTCAACATCAGATGCTAATAGATAGCCTAGATTTTCATCCACGTCTGTTTTACCGTTTGCCCTACTCTGCTCACTATTGGTTTTGAAACCTGAAATTTTATCTTGAAGATATAGATGCATTTTATATCGTCATATTGATGACATTTCCATTTGTATCCCATTAGAGTCACATACTTAATACAAACTAGTTGATATCCTTCTCACCTTAAAAGCAACTTAAGGGTTCCCTGGTTAGTCTGCGAGTAGAGTTGGTCCTCAGGAGAAATTAAGAGCAAACCACCCATTTGCACCATTCCAATGGTCTCACGGAGTCACAGTTTAAGATGCTGGACAGGAGTACTTTGGTTTAGGGTTTTTAGGTTTCTATACTTAGAGTGTAGTGAGTAATTTTCACTTAGAGTGAAAATGCCACAAGGGTAATTTTGAATGGGGAGTCTTAGTGGAAAGCAATAGTTAGTCAATTGATTACATCCTGCATTTAAAAAACAAGAGTGGTGGTAATAGTAGTAGTATATTTTCTTCCGAGGACAATACCATGATTCATAAAAGCCTAACTTATATCAGGGTATCTCATTGCCATTGTTATTTAATTATAATGCCAACATTTAGAATGGGAGAGGTAAAATATAGCCACATTAAAAAGCTATATTTCTTCAGTGTCTCAATGTGCTCATCCTAAATTCCTATGATGTAAAAGAAGGAATTTCTACCTACCACCCTTTCATCACTCTAATACAACATTGCAGGACAAAGAAGATATGAAGGCACAATTGAAAGGGTCTATTCTCCTTCAAGCTGGTTTGATGTTAAGGCAGCTATTTAGCAGAACCCTTTACCGTAGCCTACTACTTACACATAATTTATTAATGTGTAAATTTTAAATTAAAAGAACTGAAAACAGCTAATGAGTAAGGGTACTGTGGCAAAAAAGACATACAAATTATAAAGCCTAATATGAACGATGCCAAACTAAGTAAATCAATGTCGGTGTTAATGCTTTTGCTCTTATTTCCAGTGCATGAGGAATTCATTTCCGCAAAAGAAAAAAAAAAAAAGGCAGTTCCTCTTTAAGGTTGTATCTTTGCATATTGTATATACGCCATGACAAAAGTAATTAAATAATAAAACTGTATCTTAATTGTAATAAACTATTTTTACAGTCCCTCACTTTAGATTGCATCTACTTCTGATGTCTGCCTGTGACTCATTTCTTGAGATGCTTCCTTTTAGTGCACCCCCTACCTCATCCTTTAATTTTCCTAACACTAATTCAAACCCATAAACATAGAAGCTAAATGAAGGTTCACCAAACCCCTTGTGCGCTCAAGCTGCCAAGTTTTGCACAGCTCTACTTAAGACTCACATATGTGATCACTCACTTTGAACAAGCTACAATCACAGCAACCAAGGAATTTGCACCAGTTTAGAACAAAGCCTGTTTCTTTCACTTGAGCCAAAGCTATTGGCAAAGAACACAAAGTACTGGATTGGCAACTCAGCATGGATTTAATCCAGAATTCAATTTGAAGCTCCATTACCTACAAGCCTCAGCCTTCATACCAATTGAGGAAATGCGTCCTGCTTTTGATAACATAAAGGACCAAATCCCAGTGGAAATACATAAAGTTGTGCAGTGGCTCAAGAGGAGGTATGGTAATGGAAGAGTCTTACAGTTTTTTGTGAATGGAACAATTAGGAGTTGACAATTCCACTGTTCTCACCCAAATTTTCATTGATTTACTAGAGTGGCATTTTCCCATGGCACCCTGGATGACCAGAACTTGTGTTCTTGTTGGGCTTTGAGAGAAAACATGAGTCAGAGACTCACATGGGTATCATTCGGGTATTATAACTTCACATACTACTAAACTTTTAGCTTAGTTTTGCTTATGTCATCAAAACTTGGCTTTTGTAGCAGTTGATGATATAAATCTCTTACCATTGTGAACACCACACTCATAAAGCTATTGAACTTCTGTGTTTATCACTGCATTTTTATTATTAAACAAGTCTGAAGAAAACACCTAGGATCCTTAACTTCTCTGTTTTCTGTATTTTGTTTGCTGGTATATTTAAAGGTATTATACTTCTTTTACCCCATCTTCACCTCACATATTTAACCAGCATAAGAGCAGGTGAAACCATACTCAAACAGAAAAAATGAAGCCATATTCTTGACCCATTTACAAACAGCAAGAAACATCTAGCAGACACATAGGACTAAAAAATATCAGCCAAAATAAAAAGTACCAAAACTATTACACAAATGTTCTCAAATTCATTGTCAAAGGAAACAAATAAGAAAGTTAATGAGTTAAGTTTTCTTTACAAAAAGTGATACAAAAATTAACAAATCTCAAAATAATGCTGTGTACCTGGAGGCATGAAACATTTTGAAATTAGTTAATTATGTAGAGAAAAAAAAATACTATATTGTGTTACCATCAGTACTTGGCTAAACTATTACCACCACCTCTCTCTGCTAAGCCTCATAGGTAAGAGTTGTCCTGGGAGAAGTCCTGGCCTGTCAAGCTGCTAAATCAGACACTTTTTCAGAATGATTTGCCTTACTCACTTACCCCCTAAAGCGTGGAGGCACAAGCAGTCGTGTCTAACACAAAAGCAGATAATTTAGGGGCACTGTGAAAATTGTCTAGCACAGTTTAAGTTTTCTAAAGTTTTGGGGCTTAGAGACAACATCTCCAACAAAAGATGTATCCATGAAAAGGACACTCACTAATAACCATGAAGAAGAGATAACAACAGCACTGCTCGAGCTAGTCTTCCATACACTACTGACATGCATGTATACAAATCTTTGCTACTTTTACTACTTTAGGTTTAATGGGATACCATCTTTTTGAGATTCTGGACTTCAGTCCTACTATTTTCAATTACTCATACTTGTAGTTGCCTACCTGCTTCACCTGAAATGGTCAGCATGGCCAAGTAGGAGAGATCTTGCACCATCAAGCTACTTGCTAAGGTTATAAAAATCTGCTGTAAATGGAGGCATTTTTGTGGGTTTGGGGTAAATATTGCCTTTAGCCAAAGAAGAACCCTGTGTATCTGCATGTTTTCATATGTTCTTAAATTGCAACTCTCTGTTGCTCAAAGATCTTCAAAAAATTAAATTTTTTTGTGCTTGTTTTGAATTGAAAGCTACTACGCTTTTGTCATAAATATATCTTTTTTAGGGTGATTGTTTTTATGGCAAAGGGATTGATAACACTTCATGCGTGTGATGAGAAAAGGTAAATAATTAAAGTTCAAATTCTTAGCAATATCTGAAATGAAAGGCATTGTGATTTTATGTTCAAACTACTCTTGCTGAAGTCACATGGTTCTTTTCCAAGTTTCCTGCATATATTTCTCTGTTTTCTCAACTTTCTCCTCCCAGTAAAGTTCAAAATACTTTCAGTAAGATTGAAAAATAGCTAGAAAAATTTCCAGTGTCTGTAATAGGACAATAAAAAAACTAACAAAACATCCTGTAACTATTTGCTCTTGGTTGAGAACAAATTTTAAAAACTCAATATTAAACAAAAGCCAGTGCACAATTTTTTTTTTTTCTGGAAAGTTAAAGCTTCACCCCAAAAGAAGATCTGTCTAAAACCATAGATCATACCTTTAGCTATTTTATTAATATTGATACACTGCAATTGAGATACTAAATTAACATATATTATACCAGAAATGCTTATGCTTAACCACAGACATGAAGTAGTTCATCTTAATCCTTCTGCTTGAGCACATATTTTATCACAAGAAGTTGACATGCTGTATGAGCTTGGAAATCTCAAAGATATTTTGCATTCAATAGGACTGTAGCTGAGTTTACATTTTAAGTGCATGTATAGGACTGAAAGAGAGACTCTGAGCCCACATCTTACACATATGAATAAATAATGTTAAAGCTAATAAGATCTCTGAGAGAAAATTATGATTGTCTTTAATCACTAACCTTAAGCAGCAGCAGACCATATTATCAAACACCTTCATTTCTTATAAAACTATCTATCACACACAATATAGACCTGATGAAAAGGAAGGTGGAAGTAATCAGGACAGAATGCCAATTACCTCATTACTTGTCATAGCACATTGTAACTGGAAATTGCTTCTTTCAGGTTCTGTTTGCTCAGGCAATTACAATAAACTCTCTGCTTGACATGTTGTTTGCACAGATGTAGTGCATTAATAAACATGAGGGCTAATCTGAATTATTGAACCAGCCGCAATAATTCCAACAAAGGATTTATAATAAGTCCAAGAAAGCTGAGGTATCACTGGAATTCCCTGTAAGCAACACTGACATACTTTATCACATGTAAAATCCTCAAATTTAATGTACAGTACTGGAATATGTCCCATAGGTATTTTATATTTTCTAGTACTCTAAGCCCTCAGCAACTTCTATTATGAAGGAGACTCAACACTGCTGAAGGAAATGGCAATATGACAGACTCACTGGAAAATTACTTCATTTGCCGTATGTTTTACAAACCTTTCAGACCCTTATTATGGCAATTTGTCTCCCCACCCCCTAATTTTACTACAAAGAAATATGCTACACAGGAAAGCATGAAAGAGTCTACATTAAATGTTCCATATTGTCAAACAGAAGAGCTCTAATGCTTATGAGAGGAATATTTATTTATTTATTCCTTAAAAGTTTGACCAGAGAAAATTATCTCCATATTATGCTCTATACAGAACAGAAATCAGAGTACAGTTGAGAAACCTACAGTTCAATAGGGAATGGTTGTTCTACCCAGATCAGTGAAGCTAATATTTTTATGTGAAACCCTGAAAGTACAATGGGAATTGTTCTATTAGAGTCAACCGCTTTATTGATGTATATGTGCAGAGGTTACCTGTTTATCCAAGTATCTAAGTATCTGCATTCCCAAAGTTTTGTCCCCATCTTTCCCATTTGAAGCACGGCATGATCCTGGTTACCTGGGCCATATACTGAAATCCAAACTCCATCTAATTACCACTTACCTCTCCAATTTGCTTGCATTAAATCTGATTTAGAAACCATTGAACAAATAAATTTCTCTGCTTCTATAGCCTACTGCTGGGACAGATCCCCACACTCATCATGCCGCTCATAGAGTACCCAAATGTCTGATTCTAGAGAGCTACTTCTCTTGAGCCCCAGAATTCTGAAGTTGCGCAAAACAGTCATAAAGAGAAGGCAGAATGGACCAAAGCAGGTAGTGCCAATGGCATACACTCCTGCCCTCGACAAAAAGTCTGATAGAGCAATGGGTTTGTCACAGAAGGACAACAGTGGTGGGGTAACAGGACCTATTCATTATTCCCAAGCTGCTCTGGTTCCCATCCACTTAAGATGTCAGCAGGTTTACATTGAATAACCCAGGACACTTGATGTGGTGGAGGTTTACAAGCCTGAATGTGGTAAAAAACACAAGATAAATTGACAGAGTCATTATTCAGTCTGTGGCTGCCCTCTATGATGCGTATTCCCTCAAAGAACAGTAAGGACCACCTGGGGTTTTGGTAGCAGGTGAAGAAGTCTCAAGTAATGGCATTTCAAACCTACTTATGGGTACAGATGAAAAACATTCTTTTCAGTCTTTAGGAATTTTCATATCATATTCAGAAACTAGTGTTAATAAAAACAAGCCTTGTGCTTGATTAAATGTGCTTCATTCCCATATGTTATAAAGCGTGCTTTATTGCAAGGTTGATATATGGAAGTAGATTTCTTATAATTATTTAATATATAATCTTACTGCATGTCATGTCAAGTACTATTTTCATTTAAAGTGAAGGTACATCTTCAAGGAACTTCCAAATCCCAAGGTCTCCTCTTTAGACCTCATGTTAACATCTACTCGGTTCGTAAGGAGCCAAAACTTGCTATCTGAGCTGACAAAGTAAATGACAACAGGATGGTAATGCCCTTGAAAAGCATGAGACTCAGGCCACAGTTTGATAATTCCAAGTTTCCATTTTCTGGCTTCAAATAAATGAAAAAGCCCTCAAAGGCAAGCATTGATTTAACATATACTTAATTTTCTCATGGAAATTTGCAGCAAATAGACCACAGACTTTGAACCACTAGAGTTCATGCAATGGCAAGGGGACTATGTACCCACAGCAGATCTATATCAAACCCGTCCTGCCAAGTAATGAATATCTCATAGCGGCATCACAATGCAACAACAGTGGTATTTATTGCATTGTCTTCACATTTGAGGCACTGGTGTTAAAATCAAACAACCCTATCTTAACTAGGAGACAGAGGAATAACTCTGAGCTCTCAAGTTATTGAAGGTGTTCTTTCCCTGTGACAGTGGGACACAGGCACAGTACCTGTTACTCTTCCTCTCCTCCCCACTTGTCCAGGCCCTGACACCTGTGATATACATAAGGCAGATGAAAATCAAAGGTGCAACAGTGAGTTTCATAGAGGTCACCAAATAGGATCACTGAGAGATGAGTAGCTGAAGAGAGACCACCATGAAAAATATCCACAGATCTGTGTGGACACAGGCTACGAAGAACAGCATTAGAAGTGAAGGAGAACAAACTCAACAGAAGACATAACTTTCCAACGCTCCTGGTTCTCAGCTCCCGGTAATTTATACCCCAAGATACCACTTCCTACAGATAGTCAGCTGCACTACTTTTATTCTTGACTGAAATTCTAGCAAACTAGCAAAAAAGCCACAAAAACAAAACAAACAAATAAAAAACCCAAATAAAACAAGCAAAACCAAAACCAAAGAAAAAACACATTTTGATGTTGTGTTTTGCTCATTTTTAAAATCAGTATTGATGTTGTACATCAAAATTCTAATACTCTAATGTGCATTAAATCACTTTTGTTCTCTTCAGACTGAGCATACTACAGATTTTTAGATGTCATTCCATGTTTTTCACTTATTAAAAATCTAGCATCAAACTCTATTTTCACTAAGGCAGATAATAGTGAACCAAACAAGGTTCTGGCTTAAATAGGCTGAAGAACAGCAACCAAACCAGCTGGTAATTCTCAGGGCTGGAATGAACATTGCTATAAAAACAAGTATAATCAAGACACCATTCAACCTTTTTTAATGGTATAAAAGTTGACAGGTTTCTGTGGTTCATTCATACATATGACACTTCTTCCAGCCTCCACAAGGAAAACAGTCCCGTTTCATTTAATTTCTAACATATTTCCCTTGGTTTCATCATCTGATGATTGAGACAGATTCAGGAGACAGTTGGATAATTCTGATCTCTTCCATTAACTTCCTCCACCATCTTAAAAGGCATTTGCAGAGAGTTCAACAAACCCTTTTAGGTACTTTCTGTATCATAAATGCTACAAGATCTTCTATGAAATGGCCTTCCTCTCCTTCCCACACTTGCTGAGAGATCACAATACTCCTCAGTTCATCTTTCTAGTCTCCTGGATGAATTCTTGATCAAAGCGAATTATCCTAACTGTTGGGATATTGATTAGCCTGCAACTGTTATATGAGGAGAGGAAGATGAGTGGGGACCACTTGCTATTGTTTTTCTGAAGTTGTGCAAGATAGAGGGAGAAAGGGGAGCAGAACTAAGTACATTGTTGGTACCCGGGAAAGAAGCACTTGTTTTCTGCTTTGTTTTGCAGTTTTGCAGGAGAAAGGACTCCTTACACCTCCTGCTGGAGGTGAATAAAGCAATCATATCCTGGAATGAGATTTCAAGGCACATCCTTTTTTTCTTGGTAACTCTGAGTGACTCCCTAAGCAGAGTCCTGATTTTGGTTCCTCCTTCCCCTAGACTCCTCTCATTGCACAGACAGTGAAAATGTAGGTTAAAGCTTTGGATGCCAGCACAGGGAATAAGCAATTGAAAAGACTTGTCTGAAACACTCAGGCTTGCACTGCATGTTGTCAAATGTAAACTTGAGTCTAGGGGGACTAATCATCCCAGGATGACTCCACAGAGAGAGAGAGAGAGAGGGAGAAACTCCAGGGGTTGATTCAAAGCCCATCAAGTGCCATAAATCATGCTCTGAAAATGTCTGACTACAGTTACCTTTTGTGAAAAGTCCTTAGGTACCATTCTAAATTTAGTCCTTAATCTCTTTCCTTCATCTCTGTAAAGTATATCTAATTGTATTTTTTTTTCCCTCTGAGGAATATCGCAAAGATACTTTTATCTATGCCCACCAGTCAAATACATATCCATATATCAATAGATAAATATAATATGTGGGCTTATTCAAACACCATTTTTATTTTTGCAGATGTAAAAATGGATAGCCCTTTTAAGAAGAAGTACTATCACTGAGAAAAAAAAACAAACCATGGCAACTCAGTATGTGAAATCTCTAACTCCTCAGTAGACCCAGCAGATAGACAGTGACTCCATGGAGGAAATATTTCTGTCTTTTTAATAAATATTTTGTCCTTGATTAACTGTTATGAGATTATTACCATAGAAGATGCTTTTTTCCTCAACTAAACAGTTAAAAATTCTGTGATTTAAAGGCAAAGGATGAGATCACTATCCACCTAAAAAAGCTTTTTAATAGTGACTATCCAGTATTATGAAGAAGACACTAAGAAACCAAGTTTAAAAATGTCACTTTATTTATGATATGTTTGAGCTTTCTCTTCTGTACACAGAAACAATGGCAAATATCTTATTTGCTCTAGTCTTTCAGGATTGTGAACACTTTGCACACATTTTTTTCAAGTCCCATTAGTACCAGTAGTATTAATATTCTCTTTAATATCTTTATCAATGATCTGGACAATGTGATTGAGTGTACCCTCAGTCAGTTTGCAGATGACACCAAGTTGGATGGGAGCGTTGTTCTGCTGGAGGGTAGGAAGAAGGCTTTGCCAAGGGATCTGGACAGACTGGATCAATTGTTCAGGTCAACTGTATGAGTTTCAACAAGGTGAAGTGCCAGGTCCTGCCCCTGTGTCACAACAACCCCATGCATCACTACAGACTGGAGGAAGAGCACCTGGAAAGTTGCCCAGTGGAAAAGGACCTCGGGGCGCTGGTCAGCAGCCAGCTGAACATGAGTCCAGCAGTGTGCCCAGGTGGCCAAGAAGGCCAATGGCATCTAGTTTGTATCAGAAATGGTTTGGCCAGCAGCACTAGGGTAGTGACTGTCCCCCTGTATTCAGCACTTGTGAGGCCACACCTTGAGTACTGTGTTCAGTTTTGGGCCGCTCACTAGAAGAAAGATATTGAGGACCTGGAGCAAGTCCAGAGAAGGACAACAGAGCTGGTGAAGGGTCTAGAGAGTAAATTATATGATGAGTGGCTAAGGGAGATGGGATTGTTCAGTGGAGAAAAGGAGATTCAAGGGAGATATCATGCTCTACAACGACCTGAAGGGAGGTGATATCCAGGTGAGAGTTGGTCTCCTCTCCCAGGTAGCAAAGGATAGGACAAGAGGAAATGACCTAAAGTTGTTTGGATTGAATAATAGGGAATGTTTGGATTGAATAATAGGAAAAATTTCTTAATAGAAGGGGTTGTCAAGCGTTGGAACACGCTGCACTGATTGAGTCACCATCCCTGAGAAGGTATTTATTTAAAAGATATGTAGATGTGGCACCTAGGGACACAGTTTAGTGGTGAACTTGGCATTGCCAGGTTAACAGTTGCACTCAGCATTCTTAGAGGTCTTTTCCAATTTAAAATATTCTGTGATTATATGAGTCTGTAATAGGAGTTGCAGGCTCATGCATTGAGAGAGCAGTCTGTGCCCTAGGGAGTTTTTAAATATCAGAATAAAATTGAGAACTGTTTTCTCCTGCTTTAAAAGAACAACTACAATCCTTGTTGAAAGCATAGAACAGGGTACAGATATTACTGACAGAAATGAACCACTAGCCAAGAAATCAAAAAGTATGGCATTTCTAGTGATGTTCCCTTATTATTATTCCATTTTGAAAACCAGCCACAGAAGCAGGTAATCCAAGAATTAGAATTTTCTTTATATTCTTTGAAGTGAGTTGCCACTGTTTCACAGCAGTTCCTGTATGTCAAACAGGCTTTCATTATCTTACATTCAAGAAGAAAAGGCATGGTTTTACAGCAAGATACTGCACATATATCTGATATTCTAGATAATTTTTAACCATTTCAACAGACAAAAAATTGCTCAATTACATTGTGAAGGAAAAGAATCTTATCTTCTTTCCTTATTTTATAATTCTTAAAATGCTCAGATGTAAACAATTCCCTATCTTTTCTAGCTTTCTTCTCAAACACTATCTGCGCTTATTGTAATCACATAAATTAAAAAAAAAAATAAAAAATTAATAAGTCTTGAAATCTAAGCACTATTACTTCAGTCAATTGAGAGTCTATAAACTGCAATCATGCATGTGATTCTGGGAATATTTTTTAGTCATTGTTTTGAGATTTACTTAACCAGAAAATGGAAACACGACAACAAAAAGTCAAGTGGATATCACTGAGGCTTAGATGAGCTGATAATTTGTTATCTTCAGGTTAGCCTGAAGGTTAGGTGATAAAAGTCTTTTTACAGTCCTATCACCTTTTCTTTTTGTACTATTCTACTATAGAATAATCTTTACTATTTCACAAATTTTGTTTATTCATATGGATAGATGACCTTAAATGGTGATCTAGGCAACTCACTTACAGAACTCTTACTGCACTGCTCAGCTGCAACAGTCAAAAATTGCCAGAGTCTTTCAAAAAGTTAGGCAAGCGTAGAGTTGATTTTCTGTTCCGATTTCTTTCATTTGCTCAAAACTTATTTCAGTTTTATTTTGATCTTGTAATTTTCTTCCAGAAGTCTTTGGATGATTAGCATCTTTTTTTGCAGAACTGAGATGCTGAACACATTCAAATCCCCCACTGAACAGCAGCACATGCTGGGAAAGATTAAATAATACAGCTAATTGCACAGCTAGGATGCATACCTCTTAAGTGACTATCACAGCCTTTGGTCAGTTAACTCTTAAAGTATATAATCTGAACTATTTTCTGTCCCTCTGGGCAATGTTTTCAGAAATCAATCAATTTCCAAACCTGGAGAAATTTGTATCTCTAAAGAGTTTCCTCAGACACTGAAGGCATTCACATAATATAAGCAAATACGCACAAAAATTACTATTACACTTCCACTTATTACTGTTAGCAATATTAATCATGATTTTACAGCCTCTACATTCCACATTCCATAAAATGAAATGTCGGTGGTATTATAAAAGGTCTAAGCCTATTTAAAAACATTAATACCATCAATAAATATCACTATTTGCTCATAAGGCTAGACACTGTAAGTGCTAAGTTCAACTCGTCACTTGATTATGATAAGCTTCTTCAGTTTCTGTTCGCAATTGAGGAAAAAGAAGAACCTGTTTCTCAGTTTGTTTTCTCAGCTTAATCTTCAGTTTAATACTCCTTTCAGTATTAAATCTGATTAGCTTTATTGATGTTTAGAATATTTGGGCCCAAGTGATCCACTTGTCTGAAAGAAAGGTGTTTTTTTTTTAACATGAATGCAATAGCGAGCAAAGGCAAATATTTTCAAGACCTTATGTGGGTTTCAAAAAACCCACATCAGATCCCATGATGTAATTTATAAATATCTCTAAAAGTGGTTTGTATAATCATAATAAAACAAGCAGGTTGACTGCTGAAAGCCAACAGCGCAGAGTTTATTACTTCTGATTTCCAAATCAAATGATTTAAATCTTTTAGTGCCTCAAGGCAACGTAGAGTGCATACTTATTCTAAGACTATTGTTACTGAAAATCACAATACCTTGTGGCTGCTGACCACAAGGGAGAATTCATTTAAGGATATGAACTTGAATGAGCAGCCTGTAAGCAATTCCCTTGCACATCTACAAACGAGCAATCCAAAAATCAATATACTGATTTAAAGATAACTAATGGACTTGTCTGAATGCTCAAGTGATCAAAGCACATTCCTTTAACTCCAGCAAATGCAGATAATCAGAAGTGTTATACCAGACCCTGTTTCAAGAATATTACAGTAAGCAGTGAGCAACCACAATCGGTTGGAAATTGTACTGTTTGGTATTCTTGTATCCCATGCACCACACGCTGTTTTTCTTTATGTACCAGAGAATAGTGCATGTTTCATGTAGCTCTTGTCAAAAAAAACCCCAATTATAATATTGATAAGAAAGAATTTCCCTAAATACTTTGGTGAATTTGGTTCCCTGTGACATGTTAGCCTACTATACCTGTTGTGGTTGGGCATTTGGATGACTGCCAGAGAATAATGGAAACAACTGTGAATTCTAGAGGTTTCACATGCATGGATTTCCATTGGCACTGTCAAAAACAGGTTATGAACTAATCATACCCCACTTGACTGAAATGGTTAACAGCAACTGTAAGTATGCAACTCATGAGAAAATCCCCATACCATCATAATCCAGCTGAATCCAACCAGCTCATGTAATTACCTCCACCCAAAGTAGTCTTTTTGTGCTCAGGAAAAAAACTTAAAAAATAATTAAAATATTTCAAGTAAGTTCCATCCAACTGGACAGAAACACATCCAAAATCCCCCAAAGCAATGCACTAAGTTCATATGAAAAAGAAAGTTGTGCCTCTGAAGCTGTGCTTGGAATGAAAGGCGTGTCTAACTATTTGCCATTTACAAAATCCCATAATTTGGGATTGTCACTCCTGAAAACTTCTAACACAGGGAATACATAGTAGAGAGCAGTGGATATTGTTCATTTTTAGCAAGTCTTTTGGCACCACCTTCACTGATAAAATACAGACTAGATAATCAGACACTGATGAAATACAGACTAGATAATCAGACAACGAGGTGTATTGAAAACTGACTGAAATTCAAAGGGTTATGATCAGCTTCATGAAGTCAAATTGTAAGCCAGTCGATAGCAAGGCAACCAGGAGCTTGATAGTGAGACAAATACTGGATAACACCTTCATTACTGACCGGGATTAGGACATATCAGACCATCCGCAAAGTTGCAGATGATACAAAATTGGGAGGAGTGGTTCATACACCACATTTTTGTGTTGCCATTCAGCAGGCTGGAGAAATGCGCTGACAAGAACTTAAAGAAGTAGTGAAAAGAGAAAATACAAGTCCTGCATCTGACTCTATGCCCAGTACATGTTGAGGGTTGAATGGCCAGCTGGAAAGAAGTTTTGCAAAAAAACCAAAAACCCGGGGTGTCCTGATGGACATTAGGTGGAATATGAGCTCATAGTGCGCCCTTGAAGCAAAGAAGGCTAACCCACCTGGACTGCATAAGAAAAACCATTGCCAGCCAGTCAAGGGAAGTGACCCTTCTCCTCTGCTAAGGCATAATGAGACATATCTTGGTCTGTATCTTCACTCACCAGTACAACAAAGACACAGATATACTAAAGATAGTCCAGAAAAGGACCACAAAGATAGTTAAGGGAGTGGAGCATCTTTCATGTGAGGAGAGGCTGAGAGAGCTGGGATTGTTCAGCCTGAAGAAGAGAAGGCTCAGGGGGATCTTATCCATGTGTATTAATACCTGATGGGGGAAGTAAAGACTACAGTCAGGTTTTTTTTCGTTTGTGCTCGGTGACAATACAAGAAGTGGCAGGCATAAGTTGAAATCTGGGAAACTGCATAAGAAAATGTTTTCAACTGTGAGGATAGCTGAACACTGGGACAGGTTGTCCAGAGAGTTTTTGAAGTCTCCATCCTTGGTGGTAATCAAAACTTAACTGGACACAGCCCTGAACAATCTGCTCTAGTTAATCCTGGTCTGAGCAGGGAAGGAGGATTAGATGATCATAAGAGGTCCTGTTGGACCTCATCCATTTTGTGATCTGTGATTCTGTAAACAGATTAAGATAGAAAAGCATCTTGTCATTTCATAAATTTCCATGAACCTGTACCAAATTGAATCACTTCTTTTCAGATACCACAACTGCTTTGCAAACACTGTTTGGTTGTTATTTACATTTTGCAGCTTGCGTAACCTTGACCACACCCAGTTCTCACTGCTTTTCTCATTCCTGAGTTCTGTTGATCTAGGAAATAATAACTGGGAATGTTCATTCTCCAAAAAGAGAAGAGTACATCCTCAGGTAAATAGACTGGAGTCTCATAATCATAGTCTTCAAACTTGGCTGTATCATTTTCTTATAACTCATTTTCTTTTTATGCTGTCCATTGCTGTAACTGTCTCATGTTCTCCCCATCTTTCAGCAAATAAATTTCAGCAACAATTAATTGGAACTCTTTATTACATTTAGCTCTTACATTGTACAGATTTATATTTCTTCTTTTTAAACACCATGGGCTGCTGGAAAATGATAGTTCTTGTTTTTATTTGTATTTTTAATTCCCATTGCTTTGCCCAGCAGTTTGTGCAAGCTTTTGTTTGATGACTAGGTCAATTCCATTCCTGTGAATTTGAAAAAGTTACTTTCATTTAAACTCTTTCAGAAAGAAGTATCCACTCAGTCCAGACTGTCATAAAAATAGATTTAGGAACAATGGACCATTTTAAATGTCTTTTGACATTTTTATCGGAATATTGTGGTGCTCCATACACCCTCAAAAAAGAAAAACCACAAAAGCCCACCAATGTCAGCATCAACAATCAACCAATAAACAGTTATAGAAGGTATTTGATTGAAAGATTTACTGACTGCATACAAAATTTCAAAATTGTAGTCTTAGTAAAGTCACTTAAGTAAATATTTTCAGGAGTGTTTCAGAGAGTTTCAGAGGGTATAGTAAGTTCTTTCTCTGCCTTATCTTCTGACTATTGTATGAACATCTTCTCCAAACTCAAGACCTGAGTTTGTGATCATTAGACAACAATAGAAAGATTTTTGCTTTCCACAGTGTGCTTTTCTTCAGCCTTTGGGTTTGGCATCAGAGATACCAATATATAATTTTCCATTAGCATCATGGTTATTGACTCAAAATAATTTACAGTGTTCAAGGGTGGACAAAGATTGTCCAGGTAATGTCTTGATGCAGATGATCGTCTTTACATTCTACCTTTAAGGAAAGGTTATTCTTGATACTCCCTACAAACTAACAAATGATCTACAGACTGTCTTCAGTAAGAAAACATCTGTGTCTCCATAAGCAGAAAATACACTACCTGAAGTTAATGTATTGCGTAAGTGTAAAATCTGCTCTCATTAACTATGGTGATAAAGGAGTTTATCAAGATCTAGACAAATTAAGACAAAAATGTTGCAACCAGAAGTTTCATTTTTTTGCTTTCTATGGCCATAAGGGATCAAGCAAAGAGAACCATTATTCTACCCTCATCTAATGGATGCAAGTAAATATTTTCTGAATCAAGTTTTTTAATAAGAGAGAGAAAATGAGAAAAGCCAATAAGCCTACATGTGACAGAAGAACTGTGAGTAAAACAGAACTCTGCTCATAAGTACACAAAAAGGAAAGAGAGATAGATGAATAGTTCAAAGTATTTCTAAAGATTCTTACAACACATTTTTATAAGGCAAACACTGTTGTCTTTTCATCTGGGTCTCAGAACTGTTGGTTGTAACTTCAGCGTCCTCTGTAACTAATTTTTGTGATTCAGTTTTCTATCTATGAAACAGGGATACCACAAGTCACCTGGGGATAAAAAGCTACTTTGTTTGTAAAGCATTCTGAGGTCATTGTTGAGAAGTCCTATGGAAGAGCAATGCACTGCTCATTAATAAAGTCTTTCTTACTTAATTTTTTAAAGGTGTTCCATATTTTCTTGTGCTGCCCCAGCGTTTTGCAGCATGAGCACGTATGTAATTATTAAATATACATAAATGGAGTGAATTTCAAGTACCAGGAGTGGGCACACACTCCACTTATTCAGAATTTCATAAGGGGTGTTAATATGCAGAGTTGGTGTGTGCACTTGGCAGCTGCACTGACATGATAGAGTGTCAGCTTCTTTGTTAATGATCCACATAGGAAAGTATCCCACATAGGCCTTGACAATTGACATACCATTACAGTCTATTGCGCCAATAATCCATGCATTCAAGTGCTCCCCACTCTTCCAGGCAAGTCTGACACAATAGTCTATAATAGCTCTGTGCAGCATGTGAACAGGAGGCCTTGATATTAGACTATGATAACTCTGAAAGAGACAATACTGTCTAGTGTGTAAATGATCCATTTATTATAAGTATACTGATCCTCAAGGATCTTTGGATCTGATACAGTTTCAAGGAGAGTCTTCTTTTCCAAAAAAAGTAACATAGGTTATTTGGATTTTAAAACAAAAGCTCTTCTTCTTGAAAAATTACATCAGAAATGTAGGCTGACATTCCTAACATCTGTGCAGGGAACTGGAGCTGGAAAATGGTATGAAGTCCTGTTCCATCTTGATGATATTGAAATAGAACCTTCTTCCTCAGTGACAGCTCTCTGTAGATTGAATCACACAAGCTGGCTGGTGTGCAAAAATAACCTGTGACTCTTTTAGCGCTCCACAGTCAATGAGCCAAATCTATTTCTACATGACCATCAATGCTGTGACCACAACAGAGGAGGCGCAATGGGGTTAGTTAATATTGCTACCAAGGGTAGTTTAGCAAGTCCACACAACACGGCACTTTTCCTGCCAGAGAGGTGGGTGAATATTCACAGACAAAGTACTTGATGAGCTCCCCACTGTTCCAGCTAGAAAGTTTGTGGCATCCAAATTAGCTAATATTTAAAATAGCTTTTGTTGACAGTATATTGCAGTGCTTGCAGTGGGTCACACACTAAACATTCAGTGATATGACAAGGCTCTCTTACCTCTGCCAGCTCTAAACCAACAGGTTACTAAATTCTGGATGTTCTTTTTCCTAGAAACAAAAATTAACACTCAAAAGAGCAAAAAAGAACTGATATACTGTTATTGTCTTTGTTAGGGCAAAGACAGTACTATCCACAGACAAATACACCAAGTGATAACACTTGGCAGCAGCTGTAGGTCAAGCTAAAAATTCACCACTTGGTTTCTATCATATTATAACAAGAAGCCAATTTACTGTTTTTGCTGGATAGTCAACATAACTGTCAGGCTGGTTTAATTACAGTGTTATTTAAGCAACTATTACATGCACACGTTGGCTTAAAAGCATCAGCCCTTGATTTTATTTAGTGTTTATCTGTATGTTCATGTGTGTGTGTTTAGCAGTAAGGTGGTCCTTTAACACAAAATCCAGTATCTAAACATGGACTGTTGGACAACTACCAGAATTCATACTAGGTAAGAGCAAGCCCTTTGCCTGCAGCCTTTAGTGCCCTTCCTTTCTGTCATTCATCCCAGTAGGATTGCAGTTATTTTACTTGCTCACCTACTGCTTTCATAAATTTTCAGTTGGCTGACAGGCTGCTTTTTGGTGGGGCTTTTTAGTTATTTTTTTCAGAAGAAATGTGTTGGATGGTCATTTAGGCATGCCCTCTATGTTCTGGATATCTAGGAAGTAGAGAAAAGCAACTTTTAAAAACCATTTTTCTCTTTCTCTTACCCTGTTTTATTTAAGATTGGCTCTTTGCCTACATGTTCTCTGAAGGAGATCCCTGTAACCCAGCCTATACAGACAGGAAGGAGGTCAGGAGGTTTCTCTCTCCATTAATCCTTCAAACATTGCCTTTACTACTTCCCAGTGACTGAAAGAAAGGTTCTTTATTGTCAGTTGGTGTTAGCAGCTTTCCTGCAATGGAAAGAAATGCTGCTATAGGACCTACGTCTAACCCTTGGAAGTTCAGTGCATATGTCTCTCTGTATTAAAAAAAAACAACTGAGAGAAACTGGTTTTGGTGTCATTTAAACATATGCAAAGTGGATGTTATATGGTACCACTCTGACTTGTACATGAAAATGGCAATACCTATTATCTACTCAAACTGACTACCTTATTATTGTAGCATTCATATGATCATTGTTCAGCAGTCTTTGGAAACAAAGACTATTTTTAGTTAGGGACTTTTGACACTACTTTAATATGCCAGGGCCAGTCTGTATGTTATTCTGGCATTTGCTGTAACAAAACTGTAGTTCTAATCATTCTTGGTAGGATTCAACTCATCTGACTACAACTCTTGAAAGTTCGGTATCTAGTCCAAGCTAATATTCTAGTCTTCTTTTACAGTCAGCAGAGAAGTAGGCATTTCCAAGAGATGTTTGATACTATTCTAAAATAGATATATGACAGAATTAATTGAAAATGCTGGGGTTTTGCATAGTTATATTTAGGGGACAGGAATTCTGTTTATTTTTTTATGATCCATACATAACATGCTGGGACCTCAAGGTCCCAGCTGGGAGTGAGTTGTACTGCATGCTGCATAGATTTAAGTGGATATATGAGTCATGTCATTATGATTTTCAATAGACTTTGGGGGTTTCATACCATCTAATTTTAGGCACATAACATGAGCATTTAAGTGCTTAGAAGATCTAACTCATTGGAGGAACTTGTCCCCCTCTGTTTATGGTGTAGGGAGTCTCTTACTCTCTTGAAATAGGTGTCTGCGATTAAGTAGTGTGAATTAATCTTTTTTTCCCCTTTAGTAGCTACTCTGTAGAAGACATCTTGGAATTTGCTGTTTATTTGTCTTTGGGATTGTTTCTTAGTTTTTGACATTTTTTTCACTTGAATAGTGCAAGTGGCTTTATATCTTGTTCAGGAAAAACAAGTTGACATTAGTTGACTCCTGCAGTATTTGGATAAACGTGAATTGCCATCAGAATAGATTTAATTACTGTTTGTACTGAATTGTTTTGCTGTATCAGGGCTACCAAGTGTCTCAGCTTTACATCCCAACGCTATCCCAAGGAGATCAGCAGCACCACAGTCAGTCTCTGAAGGAGAAAGGAGAGCTCATTTAGAGTGCAGAAAATTGATATCTAAAAGATGACAAAATCAGTGAAAAATAAATAACCTCTGTCTTGCTTTGATTTTTTTCCTCTTTAAATATATTATTTCATGCAAATAATGACATTAATGCTATGCTTAAGGTTGAGTTTATAATTGCAGAAAGTCAGAAATTTCAGGTTTAATGTTTCTGTCATTATACAATGGAATATCGAACCCAAAGTGACAAAACTCCCTATGACTGTTGATCCTGAAATGAGGCATTATTAGCTGACTTTTTTTCTATGAGAGCCTCTAAGCTGTGTATTCAATGCTAGTAGACCAGCTTGTTATCTGTACAAAACTGTTTAGAGTGCTTCTGAGGTCAGCCTATTCTCAAAAGACCCAGCGGTTGGACCAGAATCCAACGAGTAGAATATAAACAGAGACTGATCTGGGAAGAGGTTGTGTGTGGGAGAGAAAGAAGGAGAAGAAATGGCCCTTGTGAAAGTTCAGTCAAACAGAACAGAACTGAAGATTTTTGGTGCATCCTTTTTGTTGTTTTTACTAATTTATGCTTCAATGACAGTGTAAACGTTAGTGACATGATATTATTCTGAGAAGATTATTGAATTAAGCATAACCATGAACTGACATTTTTGGAATGCACAACTTTTTGGCATGAACCTTGGGAAATTAAAATAAAATACAACACATATTGATGTTAAGATGCTTTACTCAGCTTTGAGCACAACACATGTTATTTCTTTTTCTTTTGAATTACATGGTGGCAGACTGGTAACAATGAAGTAAAGATCATTAATCTATAGTAGTAAAAACTAACCATCATAGATAAATATACAGTTACCTGTTCAGCTAAGAAACATGGGATTTTCATAGTGCTTTATATTTATATTTAACAAAGCTTCTACCATCCATGAACTGAACTGTTTCACTGCAAGCTTTACAGTCTCATGATAGGTTCAAGGCACAGCACGAGACAAAAAAACGTTCAAGGTAATTTATGGGATGGCATTGTTCATATCTGTCCCCATGATTCTCACTAGGTATGCATGATATTAGGTATGATTATTTCTAAACCAGTAAGAAGCCCTAGAAAATGGTAGAAGTAGTAATGGTTTACAGAGCCCATGGCTCTGTTACAAGTACTTGAGATAATGTTAACATGAGCTCCTCCAAATAGAAAACTAAAAATTACCTGGAAGTTGACAAGCAAGTATAATTTATTGTGAGTTACAGTTGAAGCCTACTGTTCTAGATGGAGCAGTATTCCAATTAATAATCCTCTCCAGAAAGATGTGTTACCCTTGTGAACTATGGTCCAAATTCTAGAGAAATAAATGAAAAAAAAGACAGTCTTCTCTGTTTTGTCTCCCTGGTCTTTCTGGAGTAAACCCTAAAGTATGGATAATATGAGTGACTCTAACTCCACAGGTATCTGTCACAATGAGACATCATAGTTAGATGAGAGCTAAACCTGAGCAGTTAGAATGCAGAATTGAAACTTATCCTGGTTCACATGTATCTGCATATGAGGATTTTGTTGTGTGCTGATCTCTACAGACAGTCTTAAGAACCTGTTGTTTTTCTGAAATTGCTGCCATATGTTCAGTGGTATGGTATAAAGCAAGCTGAAAATTATTAAAATTAATCTGGAATAGCTGATGACTATATGGCACATGCACACTGATTTTCTTCATCTTGCTGGTTTTGGAAATACAGTCAGGCTAAAAGGTTTCTACATAGTTGTACATAAGGGTAAAGATTTCAGTATTCAGTAAAAATTATTCCTGTAGAATAAATGGGAATTACAACTGAGATTTGCTTTGAAGCCACAGTCTGAAATACTGGTATTTGTACTTAAAATGTACTTGTTTGCTTACGTTGCATTTTGGACTTTGTCAGAGTCGATGCCAGAAGACA
Organism: Lepidothrix coronata; assembly: GCF_001604755.1. NCBI lineage: Eukaryota > Metazoa > Chordata > Aves > Passeriformes > Pipridae > Lepidothrix > Lepidothrix coronata. The sequence continues at coordinate 279,172 of NW_016690240.1, read as the reverse complement.
CTCACCTGTATAAGATGTATATAAAAACTCTAACATATAGGAGATGTCAGGTAAATACTGATGAAAACAGCAGCCCTTCTTCACCACCACCACTTACTGATCTCAAGTCATCTGATATAATTTGAAATGACAACTGTGTTTTTTAGAACACTAATCCTAATTTTCTTATCCTTATGCTAGCTTTTCAAGCAGCAACTTCTATTGAGATATAAGGTGTTAAGGATGCTGCTTCATATAAAAGACAACAATTACTTGTTCATTTTATTCTGAAAATTTCTTATTTATATTTACTATTATTTACTAACTGCCCACTAATCAGAATTATATCAAAATATGTATGCACACCTGTACAAACATTCATACATGCATATATCCCTTTAAAAATATGAAGACTATAGATACATTATCTTTTTTAAAAAAAGATACAACACAACAAAACCACCAAAGAGTAGAATTAAACAGACCACATATCCAGAATAAATTGGCCTAACTGTAAATATGTTAAGGATCATATAGGATTAACTTCGAAGTAAGTTAAGTGTAGTGCAACACAAGCTGTGGATTGAATCTGGGCTAGAACATAAAGACATCCAAATGGTGGCTCACTCAGAACACACTTTCCTTAAGCGTATGAGAGGTTGGTTCCTTGACAATTGTTTACTAGCAGCTTTTAAGACACAAACAGCTGTGAGTGACAACAGTCTGTCACAAAATTTGTCTAAGTTCATGGCAGAGAGCTGCAAACTCTGACACCTACTGAAAGAGGTATCGTATTTGCAAGCAGTCAAAAGTGATTGAAAACCAGATGAATCTGTTAGAATACCTCATGCCATTGAACACTGTTGTCTATGCCAAATATGCATTCGTAATCTACAATCTGTTATCTACTAGCACTGATGCTACAAGGTAGCATTGTTGAGTTTTTTAATATGGAGCTATCTGCTCTGAAATAAAAACTCTTATTTAATAAAAAAGAAATAAACATGATTCATAAGATTCAACCAATATATACCACAGATGGAATATTTAGACTATTCTCTCCTCTGAGTTGCAACACTTTTATATAATTTCTAACAGAATATAGAAAAAATGAACAATAGGATTACACATCAGGGGAATATGCTGGAAAATCTACCGCCTTTAATTGTACAAAATTATGCTTGGGATAACCACAGCTGTAATTACTTTACATGCATAGGTACTTTGATTGCATACCATGATGGGCAACAGATTTGGTAGTACTGTTTCTGTTATTTAATTATTAGAGTTGGCCTGGAAATATTCCTCCTTGATTGTACTTAGCTTAATCAAATATGACTTGAGCATCTGAGTTGGCACAAACCCTGTAGGAACCCACTGAAATGACAAGGAAGTAAAAGCAACTCTTTTATTTCTTTACATCTTAATTTGGCAGTTTCTGGAAGGACTGAGAAACCAGGACAAGTGCCAGGAAGAGGTGAGCTTTGTGAGACCCTTTAATGGAAGTGTAAGTAATGCAGCAGTGTCTGCTCAAGGGCTTGTCTACATGTTTGGAATGTAGTGTCAGTGCAACAAGTCATACAAATTCCGAGTCTTGCTGCTGCTGTTGCCATCAAGGGTTCCTGTTAGGATGCCTTGAGAGTCCCAGGGGAGGTCACCCAGGGACAAGGCTGATGGTAGGCAGGGCTCCCAGGCACTGGGACAGCAGGCAGTAGCTCCTTTCCTCCTCCTCCAGGCCAAGTGAGCTCCCACCCAACTCCCCCCAGTTCTTCACATAACAGTGACTGAGAATGGAGATGAGGCAAACCTCCTCCAGCTCTGGTTACTCTTGATAGTCAGTGAATGTGCTGTGAGGAGGGCACGGGTGCCCCAGCTGGATGTAGCGGTTGCGTTCACAGGAACATCTGAGAGCCTGACTAGGTCACAGTGTTGCTCCTGAGTTCTGTGAGGCTGCTATGAGTCCACTGAACTCACTCTCCATGGCACTTTCCATGATATATTGTGGCAACTTTGCTCCCTTTCCTTGCCAAATCAACAATATTTTGTTTACAGTCCGTTGTGTACATACAGTACATTGTCCATTGTGCCAAACACAACCATTAGCTGTGGATTTGGGGTTTTATGGCAAGTTGCAAAAATCATACATGAATTTAACTAAAAATTAAAAAGAATATTTTTCAATGTTTAATATCAGGAAATCAAAGAGAAAGCCTTTATTTTTCACTCTCTCTTTTTTCTCTCTTCATTTTCTCTTGTGTTGATTGGCAAAAACAAATTAGTGTTTGCCCACTATTACCTAGACATTACTACTACTTGCGCAGTACCGCAATCAGGATCATCCTTATGGTCATGGACCCACTCTGACAGGTGCAAAGAATGCTATTAAACAGATAAAACCAGATACAGCAAGAGAAAACATGTTTAGTCATACAAGATCAGAATAATAAATTCTTCACAGATCAGATTCATGTTTCCATTTATAGTGTGTTACTTTACTTTCCACAAAAAGCAAGCAACATAAAGAGGGTAAAAAAAGAGCCTTACTTCTGAAAATTGTTCACTTACCGAACACATCTGCATTCTCTGAGTTACTTGAAAGATGTTTACTACATTTTATTAATATGGGTGATTGGATTAGCTGAGATAAGTTTGGGGTTTTTTTCTATTATATTTCCTGAAACTTTTTAAATAGAAAATCATTAATAATCTATAATAATAGTGTGAAGCTTCCAGGATTATGGGTATGTTTTAAAAACCTGATATATAAATATTTTCACAAATAAATCATTAGACAGTTGCCAAGAAATATCTTTTGGGGCACTACAAATGCCCTTATTTTTCATGTCACTTTTTGTTTATTAATAGCTCCTGACTGTTTGCTCAAGATACATTCCAAGACTGTATACAATTTGCTCCATGTTTAGCAGGAATAAAAATTTTGTGAGAATAAATGGTCAGTCATGAACAATTTTTGGGATGATGAGAAAAGTCTGATGAGTGTAGTCAGCAATGTTTTGAGGATGAGTGTTGACCTAATGATAATTTTCTCACTGTTTAATTATAGTGACACAAGTTAATTTAAGGTACTAAAAATTTGATTTTTTTTTTGTTGAGTTACAAGTTGGAAGTAAGTAACATATACATTTTTTATCAACATTTTAATTAATAGTATTTTTATTAAAATTTAGGGATTTAAAATATTACTATATTTTAGTGGCTTTTAGACTCAGACTAAATTAGTCAACCTCTGGCATAATTTTGCCCCGTTTACAGTCACATGACAAAGATACATTAGGTATTTAAAAAAATGTTCTTTTAGTTATGTGTCTCCTTGACTTTTAGGTGCTTTCTAGATCACTAAAAATATGAAATTGTCTCAGAGGTCTGAAGGAGTTTTATTGACCTGAGACAATACTTGCAGTTCTGTCTCTCCCTGTGATTGCGGAAGCTTTATAACGGCATCTAGATTTGCTTGCTAAAATCATTTCTAAAGTAGAAATGAGTATTCATGAGAGATTAAAATTTTGTTGGAAAAATACATCATAGAAAATTGGGGTCCCCATCTTCTAACTCTTAAAAGTTTGTTAGAGCAAGGTTTCCAGATCTTTAAGTTAATTTGTAGTAGTACTAACTGGGCTTCTTCACTGCCTTTATGCAGTTACCTGTTTCTACCTTGCTTGTAAATACCTACCTACTTGCACCACCCTCAGATCAAACTCCATTTCACTGCAGCATGAATGCTTCAAAGGCTAAATGATTAACTCTGTAGTCTTCCCATTAATTTCTCCCTCCATCCTTCACAATGCTATTTTTAGTCAAAAATATTTTACTTGTCCAAGAGTATCTTCCATGAACAGTGAGGGCTTTGCACAGCTGGGTTGATTTAGGGTACACTGCATACTCTTGGGCAGATTGCCATTGCGAAAACACTGATAGAAGATTATCCCATCATACTTTTTCAATAGAACACTGAGATAAAATATGTTTAGTCTGAATAAAAATATGCACATTATTAAGCACCACAGCAATCAGGGTTTTTTTTTATTATTCTTGTATGGCCAGCTATAAATATGGAATCTGCAGGTATCCAGTTAGAAAAAGAAATAGGTAATAAACATCCTTATCTATAGTTTTAAAAGGCCTTTGAAGATTCATTTGTGTTTCTGCTTCTGTCACTGACATATGCTTTCTTTACTCAGACCCCAATTATTTCATATATCCAGATCCTTCACAGAGTTTAATGATTTTTTTACAACTATCTTAAATGCAGAACTGCAGTTTCAACCCTCAGTTTCAATGGATTTTTTTAGATGACAGACTGAAGAAGCAAGACTAGGCATAAGGAAAAGGCCTGTCAGGTAAACATTTTCTTTCAAAGTATTGGTTTCTGATGTTTGTTTTTAAATTATTGCATTTTATTTTAAAAGTATCTATACTCTCATTAGAGTATTTACTGCTAATATTACTATCAGTCATTATGTGCTGAGGTAGTTTCCATACTACCCAATCGAAGTGATCTTATGACTGTATCACATTCAGTATATACCTACATGAAGGTGATTGCACTATAATTTGTGGTGAGAAGCCTGATTCAGCTGAGATAAGTTTAAAGTATATTATACAGTTTGTCAGATGACTTTGAATAACTTGAAAATCCCTTTTTATATACCTGATGTTAGTATGTAGGCTCTCTACATGAGGAGGGTGTGTCTTGTATTGTCAGAAGATATTTCAGTTTAAATTATCAAAGCTAATATTCAAATAGATCATAATATTAACCCCAATTGACTATTTCTTCTATTTGTGGTAAAGAGACAGATGGTAGCCTTCCCTTCTTTGTTAGTACAAGCCTAGATAGTCTAGATAACTAACGAATTTCTGAGCACAGAACGGTGGGTCAAGGCTGAATATAAACCACAAGTTACATCATCTGTATTTGGATAGTTTAAAGTCCCTTCCCAGTGCTTCCCTTTCAATTTTCATAATTTTAAAACTGTAAGATATAGAAAGAGAAACTATTATTTTGATGAAAAACAAAACAAGAACAAAAATCCCAAAAATTAACCAATCAACCAACCAAAAAAAACCCAACAAAAACACCCAAACCTGAAAAAAGCAAAACAATTAACTTCTTTCTTGAATGTCTAAATGTTTACATTTGTGACTCTTGAGTAATGGGAAAGTATAGCTTTTATTTGTCACATGACAAATCAGATAAATACAATAGAATTCTGTGAAACTTGTGGTGTAACACTCTCTCTGTACAATGATTATCTTTTCTGGTTTAATAAACTTGTCACTTGCACAGCAGTTTATAAAATGTTTAAGCTAATGTTACAGAATAACAAACTCAAATAATGATACTACAGATACATAATGCAAAGTGTACTTTAGTATGAATAAATTATGGGAGTCCCAGGGAGCACCAAATGAAGTTATTGTTAGAAGAAAAGGGTCTGAATATTTCCGAACAAGAATATGTTCTCCTAGTTGCTCCAGGGTGAAGTAACCAGGTAAAAATGCTCTGTTATATCCGTAGCACTAGAGGCCTCTAAAATACAGACTCATATTTCTCAACCCTTCCTTTGGATGAAAATTGCAAGCAGAAAGAAAATGCTACCCAGCAAGACTCATGTTTCAGGGTTGTGTCTTGATGTGTTTCCTAACTCCAAGGACATGAATCACACTGCCCCATCCTGCTTTACAGACAGAGCTATGCAGACTGCAGGGCTTGAAGCAAGTTAAACCATCTAGCTTCAGTTTTTGGTCTATGTTACAAAATACAGTTTAAACTTGTAAAGTGATTTTCCTTTACTCCACTTAACCTAGATTCTGGCCAAGGGAAATCTCGCTGTCAGATCCTTGCCAGGATGAACACCTTGGAAATATAAATAACATGCTGTGGTTTAAACTTCTGAGCCTACTTAGATCTTTCTTCTTTGTTCACTTGCCCACTTGTGTACTGCACATTATACCTTGAACTGCTATCTGTTTGATCTGTGTCTCATATTATATTAAATTTACTGCCAAGCCTTTAGTAAAAAGGGCAACATAGGCCTGCTCTGGCCCAGGAGCAGAAGTATCTCTGTGTCCCAACTCTTTCCCTTACTCTGTTGTTGCTGCTGAAGCAAAATAATATGCTAATGATTTTGTGCCCAATGGGTAGCACAATTTAGGTGCTGAGGAGAAAGCTCGTTTTGTTGTGTTTTGATTTTTGGTTTGTTTTTGTTTTTTTTTACTTTCCTAACAGCTTATTCTCTTATCTCTTGGGAAGTATAAGTCGAAGTGGTAACCTGAGTTATTTGAATTAACAGATCAAATAGACCTTGTGGCACTGAGAATGAATCTATCAATTGGCAGAGACTGAGACAGCATATCAGTCTGTGCTCGCCATATTATTTTCTGAAAGATCAGTACCAACCTCTACCAGAGACAAGACAGGAAAGTTTAGGTAGAAGCTTGTTTTTACCTATTATGGTCATTCAAAGTGGTTGTAGTGAGCTGTTTCGGTCTCTTCTCTAAAGTCACAAGTGATAGGATGAGAGGAAATGCCCTCAAGTTTTGCCAGTAGAGGTTTAGACTGAATATCAGGAAAGATTTTTCACCAAAAGAGTTGCCAAGCATTAGAACAGACTGCTCAGGGAAGTGGTTGAGTCACCATTTCTGGAGGTATTTAGGATGTGTGTAGATGTGGCACCTGGGGACATGGGTTAATGGTGCACTTGTGAGTCCTGTGTTATCAATTGGAATTGATGATTTTAGAGGAGTTTTTCAACATAAATGATTCTGCGAGTCTATGATTCTAGTGTTGTTTTGTAACAAGCCAGAGAAATAATTAAGGAGGAATATGATATCTCAATGGTTCTTTGTGCCTGGATGTCACTGCTTCTTCATTGCTTTTCGTTTGCTTTTCTTTCTTTTAAAATTTTTACTTGTACCACTTGCAAGACCTCCTTGAAAACTTGTTTTAGTTTATATTTTGCCTGGCATATTGAAATGCCAGTCCAAGGGCCTGTTCCCCCCAGTTTCAAGTGTGTAAACAAACTCGGTAAACTCTTTCATGACTAAACACCACTGAATTGAGAAGTTGGAAACGAAAAAAGCATGAGGAAAATTGTTTAGCTCCTTGGGATGCAAAGGGTCCAACACTAATCATTGTCCAGTTAGTTTACACACGTTTCTTGCTACGTTGTTATTACTTCTGTCCTTTTTTAATGAAGCAAACATTAAAGTAATATTATTTCAGTTGAGGGTTGGTATCTATAGCTTATACCTTGTGATGTTAATTAAAAACATAATTTTTATGTACTTATCACAAAGGAAATATCATTTCATTAAAATCCAATTAGATTCAGACAATATCTGTAAAGACTACTGAATAACTGCTGTTTGAACATAGTCTGCTTTGTTCTATTTTCATCACCCGAATAAAAGCAACCACAACAAACAAACCAAAGGATTTCTTTTATTAATCTCTGAGGTTACAGATCCACTCACATTTAGAACTGTGTTTTATGTGAAAAACATACCAAAGATTTGATGTTTCACAGGCTGCTGCATGAGTGACCTTATTTTAGAAAATTTTTATTTTCTTTCCCATCTTTATATAATAAAATGTATTTATTTTTTGGAATGGATGCCTTTGTATAAACAATTTGTCTCTGATAAAGTAATTCAATGTTTTCCCTAATATTACCAGAATGCTGCATAGTTTAATGGATTACTGCCTGCAAGGTAGTGAGGACTCAGAATAACACAGGGTAAGTGAAATACAGAACAAGAATTGTTCCTCCATTTTGTCTTGCTATAATTAGCCATTTTGCCGCATAGGCCATTATCTTGCCATTGATTTACTCACTGAATTTCCTTGAATATCAGTGAGTTTTTTCTATTAACTGAATCAGAAAACATTTTAATGCAGGATGCTTTTTCTGTATGGCTACCATTTTATGGCATATTTTTGGCTTTCAGTCATGTGAGATCAATAGTGGAGTCATTCTGCCGTACCTTTTTGCAATGGATGAAAACAAAAGGAAAGAGAGAAATGTGCTGATGGCCATTGAAATTGGGATTTTACTAACTGTAGTTTTGTGAGTTGGCCCTAGGCTGGAAAAATTTTGATCCCAGCTGTAGCCTCTGCATTGGATTTTTTTTACTTGTTTGTTTAGCAGTTCCTTTTTTTTTCTATTACCAAAAAAACCCCCAAACCAAATCATCCTACAGGTAGGCAAGCAGCTAGTGATGAAGTCTAAGCTGTCTGCGTCAGAAAAGTATTTTTTTTCTTTCAGCAGTTAAGAAAGAGTGCCACAAAAAATAAGGTGCCTACACAGGAATAGCAGTTCCAGTGTTTCCTATCAGGAGTATCTGTAATCACTGAAGCAGGAATGCTGATTCAAGAGGTTTGTAAGGAAAGACACTGATCTTGATAAGAGCTAAAAGAAAATGGTTTTGTTTGTGCTAAATAACTGAAATTACAACAAAATAAAGGTTTGAAGAAAATCTACAGAAAGATCAATGCTTGTGTCATAGTATTTTGCAGACAACCAATAAAATATTTGAAGTTTACCTTATCTGTACCAAAAAAAATAATAATTCAGTAATTTTATTTGAAAGTAGATTGTATTTTCATGATCCAAGTCATTGGGAAAGAAGAAAAAAATGCTGCTCATCTGCTATAGCAGAACTATGTAATGAAATGGGATTTCCTGGTTTTGGAGGCACTGGTGGAAATGAGTGGCCCGATGGGAATGACATAAGAATATCAAAATGAGAAAAGACTAAAAGGGAGGCCCATGTATGTTGAGATTGGAGAGAGGTGCAGGATAGGATTAAATACATTTCTTAGTAAAATAAAGTGTTTATGAAACCAAATGAGAATTTATGAGACCAAACTTCTGCATGACTAATATAGAAAATAAGATGATAATGAAAAAAGATATGTTTTATTGGTAAAGCAAATCAACATAAAATTCTATCAAAAGATATTTTAACTGTGCATATATTTATTTTGATCTCGACTGAGCAAGAACACTCCATGATAAAAATAGAATCCTCCTTTTTCTTATAGTGTGCCTTACAATTTCTGAACTTAGAATTCTTTCCCTCTTTCTTATAGTATGCAGGTATTTTGATTCTGACCTCAGTTTCTAACTCCTAAAAAGAACTTTGAAATAATTCAGCTTTAGACCTCAATTTAAAATCTGATGCTTAATTCAGGCTCTAGAATTAAGTTCATAATAGCAAAAGATCCATGGACAAAATCAAGAACAAAATGGGATGCAGCTCTGGCAGAGTCTGCTTGGTTTTGTTTTGGCATCATGTGCAGAGACAACTTCAACGATGAGTATGACAGATAGTGTTTTGTTGAAAAGAAGAGCAATAGAGAAATAACTTCTCTAACTTCCCACCCAGATTGGGGCAGGGGCCAGCCCCATGCCTGATTCTGCCATCATGCAAGAAGGCTAGTTAGGGCAAAAAACAACGCACACTGTACTGCATATTATTATTGTAAATCTTCATTCCTGGAAGTCACCACAGAATTGGAAAGCTGCTGCACAATTACTAAATAAATAAAGTCTAATAGATGGGCTTCACCAATTATTTCTGGCAAGAAAAGCTATATGAAGCTCAATGTATTCTCTGCTTTCATTTACAGAATTGCAGCTTTTGTTTCCCTTGTAAAACTACATATTTTGCCAAAAGTCAAGTTGCAATGGATATTTAATAGGAGCCTGACCTGCTAGAAATGGTTATTATGTATTGTCAAGGCAGAAATAAACCCTGGCAATACCAGCATAGAGCCTGATTCAGCTGTCCTGATAATCCAACTAGTCTTTTTCATTTTTACATCAGTGGGTATTTTTGCTTCACAAAACCCCTCAGAATACAATCAAATATTATAATGCAGACCCCATTACAAAACAGTAGCATTCACACTGGCTTCTCTGAGCAGTAGGCAATTTTTCCATTAGCAAATTAAACTTGAGCTGTGTGAAACTTGTATTGTTCACGTATTTGTGTGAGAGAAGTGATAATTTCATTACTACTGTATTCAAAATTTGATTCAAGGTGGAATGACATTTTCCTTTCTTCAGAACTGTCATATTTTATGGGGTATGACTCAAAGCAGAAATGATTGTGTTCTTTCTGTCATCTTGTTAAATCTTAGGGTTTCTAGGGTATTTGAAGATTTTGCAAAGAAAAGGTATTTTTCTCATAGGTCACACTGTGAATGGAAAGACAATGAGAGAAACTACATATTTTGGAAAGATCCCTTTTAACAGTACAGCTGATTGTGTTAGTTCACTGGAGCTACAAACTTAACACTTTTAAAAAGGGCAATTTTTCTGTTGCTGTGTTTTTCTTACACCAGCCCCAAACAATTGTCCATTAAGTTTATTTTCTCCATATATAGAAGGAATAAGACATGGCTTGAAGGTCACAGTCACAAGAACCCAAAATCATCAGAGTGGTACACTTCAGGAGCCAGCTACACAGAGATGAATCAGCAGACCTAGCCAGTTTATCTTTACCTCCTCTCTTCAAAGCTGACAGCTAATCTGCATTTTACTATTGAGTTGAAATATAATCTGACCAGAATATTTAAGAGAAACTGAAAAACCTGAAAGAAATTCAGTTTGAGTCCTCCTGAGGCTGGAAAGCTTAATAAGCTATTCTAGTGAATGCGTTTCTGCATTTTAAACTTTTGGTTACGTGGTCAGTTGGCTGGTTATACTTCACTCTGCCTCATGACATCTTAGATACAAAAGTGGAACATGCTGTAGGAAAATCTCTGAGCAGATGTAGAAATTACTGGAAATACTTCTTGAACCCTATTCCTGTGAGTGTTTATCAATTTTAAGTGGCCACTGATATAAAGCCTCCATAATTTTGATAACTATCTTGAACTTTTGAAATAAGTTCCTCACTAGGGGGAAGCTAAGAGACTACAGTCCATGAAGTAAAAAATACTAAAGTTAAAATAAAATCTTAACAAAAAAAAGTATCAATTTTTTTCTTTCATTTCAGATCTGCTACATAACCATGTTTTGGGGTGATTATTTTGTATTTGGTGGTGGTGGTATTGGTGGTTAACTGTTGGTTATGGGTGTTGGATTTTTTTTTTCTGGTGGCTTGCACAGGAAAAATTCCTTAGTAAAAGTATCATGGCAAAAAACATGACCACAAACATGTCAGAGCATACAAGTGAGTCTAACATTGTGCAGCTTTAAAGTCTATTATGTAAAATTATTTATTTAATTTTCTTACTTTCCTTTTTCTTTTTTTTTTTGAAGAAAAAGTAGACAGCCTTCAAGGAAAGTAGAGGTAATTTGAAAAGCTGACAGATGGTGAAACATCGTGTCAGCAAATATGAAGAATTGATGATGTGGAGAATGCTATAGTTGCTGTGACTAAACGCGGGATACTGCATCATAGACAATAAAACAGTTTAACAATATTGATGGCCAAGAAGGCTGAGAACACTGAGTTACATCTGAGGAAAAGTGGTGTTCCAGAAGGTGGTAGACAGACTTTGAAAAGATGTTCTCCTTCAAGGGATATTTGCCAGGATGTGTTCCCTGTAAGTCTATAAAGGATCTCACAAAAGCAAGAACTTGTAATTTCTAGGATTTAGAAGTGAATTCAAGTGTCTATTTAGATTATTTCCCTGGCTCTCCAATGAACATCAGAGAACTGCAAGTTTGAAAGATGAGTATTTCATAGTGGGTGGTGTCAGAACATTTATAATCTTCCCAAGAGTTTCCTGGAACTCCAAACACAGCTACACCCTCTACCATGATCCATCCTCCCTTGTCCCAGTTATAAAGGAACAGCAAAGTCCTACAGAGCTTTAAGGTCTTTCTGAACTCTTGCCGGTGGCTTATACTCAGAAACCAGAAACTATTTAAATAACATGATTAAGACTATCATATTATTTTTAGGTCAAACTCTTCCCTTCATATGATGCTGGTGATGCCTCCCTACCATGAGTGATGATTGCAGTATTTCCACCCTCAGCTGTTTGAGAACCATGAGAAACCTTACATCATATAATTACATCACAAATTGTAAAATTTTTCTGTTAATAGGGTTCTTCATTTTTTCACAAATTGTGCAAAGAACCTTACAGATTGTAAGATTTTTCTATTAAGTAGAATTATTTTTGTGTTTCTCATCTGGGTTTCTTAGAGCCCTGTATATTCTGTGGGGTTTTGTTTTGTTTTCCTTTGGTTTTGTGTGGTTTTTTTCTTCTTTTGTCACACTTCTCAAGCATTAAAGCTTTGATTTTCTGTATTTTATTATTTTTAATGAAAGCAGAGATTCTAATGTTACCAAATGAGTACTGGTGCTACAGCTTTAAATATCATGAGACTCATGATAAAATCACTGGAGTTGGCAACACTGCTTGAATTTGGCACAAGATCCTAAAGCTTTAAAGGAAAAAGTGTGACTCATCAAACTTGCCTGGAGAGTTAAGGGAGCTGGGGGCAAGGGCTAATGGGGGTATCCTTCCATTTCAGTACTTCAGAGAAAAATCTACAAGATATAGTCCACTAACTGTGCCAAGAAAATAAACTACTTGCTATACAGAGAATAACAATTTCTATTTATGTAATGAAATGAGGGGGAATGCAGAATGTCAGAATATAAAAAAAAATCAAAAAAACAGGTATAAACATTGTCAATTATCCAGAAATATTTTAGGAAAGAGATGGTATTTCATAGGCTGGAAAAGTACCTCACTTGTATGTGTTATAAAATGTAAAATTTTAAATACTCTTTACACGTTTGAAATATTCTTCTCTAATGATCCTTCTTTTCCAGATGAAGTGAAATACAGAATTTGATCTTAAGTGTTCTCAGAGGAATTGTATATATATTTGTCATAATTTTGATATGCCACCAGAAGCTAGCCTTAACTTACTGAATAATACATGACAAAGCATTAGATTAAATACATTTACATGTGTTAAGTCATAAAAATCAAGTCGGTTACTTGTTGCTTTACCTTTCTGTAGGTGTTGGGGTCCTTTGTTAATATGCAAGACTACCTTCCTAAGCTAAACAAGCCCTAACATACAAGATAAAACTAGACAGAGACCTTTCATCAAAGTCGGGTTTTTTTCATTCTCAGTTCTTGAATTCCTGAAATGAGGTTTTTTGCAAGAAAAAATATTTTTATCAACATTTCTACCGGGAAATCTTTTTCCATGCCCAGAATATACATTTTTGTGGAAAAAGATCATATTCAGGTCTTTGTAACAGCCTTCTGGATAAGCCATGCAAAAGGAAAACATCGCATGTGCTTTTACCTGCCTAAGATAGATCAAGTTATCTCATTTCTGATTTTCCTTCATTGTTAGACATAGACGCACACTGTCTAACGCAAAGCTACAGTGATTTAAGGCTTTATGTCTCCCAGAGGTGTCACTGCCTTTCTTCTAGAAATTACCACCTCCATGGCTTTGGTGTCTGCGTGCATTCCTCATCCTCTCTGGAAGCAGATTTGGTAAGAGTTTGTACCCCCAACTCTGTTACTGACCTACTGATATTTGTGTAATGGATTTCTGACTTGGATTTTTTTTGTTGGTTGGTTGGTAGTTTGCTAATTTTGTTGGGTTTGTGGTTTTTTTGGTTGGTTCGTTGGTTTTGTTTTGTTTAATTCTGCTGCTGGGCTTTGGATTTCATTTGGAAGATACTTCAAATGATTAAATTTGATCCCATACTGAGCAGGAAAACCAGCACTCCAAGAGGACCCATACTTGGTGGCTCCCTAGCTTTTGTAGTTTTCAGGGTTCTCTGTATTTAGAATGTCTCTCCTTTTTCAAAACACTTGAAGAACACAGAAATGTATGTATCAATATCTAAACCAGTAAAGATTAGTGAAAAAGGTATATAGTGGGGCTTGTAGGATCTTGCATAGTTTAGTTTGCTAATCAGCACCAAGATGTACTATAGAAGTGTTACTATGGATCTGCAAATAAAGATGTTGACTGGACCCCTATCTCAGAGCACTCACCAAAGACTTGTAAGGATCTCCAGGACAGCTACCTGACATAGGCCACCTGACAGTTGCAATTTACTGCCTGTCCAGCCTCAGGCAGTCCCTTTGTTGGGTTTTTACCATCCCACCCTCTTGTAGAAACATGGCATGTCCCCTGCATGGGCAGTAAGAAATTTCTGGATGGATAGCTACTGAGAATCATTGATAAAAAACTACTTGCCACTAACGTCCTGTTTCTTTGTGTGCCATGTACTTATTCCACGCTGTGGAATAATGACCTGCAAAATATCAAGTTAAATAACAGCATCTCTTAGTTGGCATTGCACAGAGCAACATTTGAACCTGGAAGAAATAAACTCCTTTTTGAATAGTTAATTTAAAAATACTCAATCAAAGTAGTATTCATAAAGTTTATAAGTCATTTTCTTACAGGCTGGTAAGTTATGTACGTGAATTTCAGTCCAGTGTGAATTTTGACTTCAGTTTTCAAGTCCAGAAAAGTCTCTCATCCAATAGAAGTGCTGATAGTCTTCTTATCACAGACAATGTAGAAGGTGCCACCGTAATAATCCATGCTCCTATAGTCATAGTCAACTTTTTTATACCCTATAGAAGTGGTAAATAATATTGGGACAAAATGAGTTAGGATACTTAGGATTCACTGTAGCAAAGAGAATCAGAACAACAAAAGCACTCTCAGTGATGAAATTGGAAATGTTTTTTTTTTTAATTAACACTTCTAATTAGAATTTAACATCTCACTAGCTTCGTATGGGATTTTTCGCTTCCTTAACCTCACGGAAACCTATCTATTGGCTCTAAATAGGCAGTCACTTACCATGCACCACTTGAGGATTTCAATTAATCCCAAATCCTCTAACTCTGGTGTGTGAACTTGCATTTTTCTCTGCATGCCATTCCTTCAGTTTCAATCTTTTTACTAAGAACCTTCTCAACGGGTTTTTTTTCTTCAATTCTTTGCCTCTCTATTTACCTTTCTATTTAAAAACTGTAGTATTTTGTTTTGAAAGTGATGGGACAATGCAATATGTATGTCAGCAGTGGTCAGGACTGCTTAACATAGCTCTGGGGAGATAAACAGCTAGAGAACCTGTGCAGAAGCCAGAACTAACTAGCCTCTGTCAACTTTGAAATGGAAAAAAAGGTAGGTGTCTTGAAGATGCTTAGTTAAGTTAATAAAAAGGCACTTGTTTCAAAGAAGAAGAACATATATTTTTAATTTCATTTGTCCTTACATGATGTTTGAGCATTTTTCTACAGCCATCTTTGGCTCTGCTGAAATTTAATCCTCAACCACTATCTGGGTTTTGGATTATTCATGTATAATTTTAGTCTACTTGAACTCTCACTGTGAAAAAGTCTACTTTCTATCATTTGAAATAGAATTCCTACTGTAAAAAGAAACAAAGACATTAAAAAATCAATGTAGAAGAATGGAAATGTGAAATAATTTAGGTTAGAATGAAATTGATTGATTCCTAATAGCCATTTTAAAGAAATTACAAATTTCTCATCCTGGAGATGCGAAAGATTATAAATTTGACTGTAACAGCTGGGGAAAAAAAAAAGCCTAAAACCCACAGTTCCCTTATATTATTATTAATTTACCTTCCTAACAGGTTGAGTACTCAAGTGCCTCACAGGCTGATCACCGATCACTGGTCAGCCCTCTTTCTGTTTTAGCTACTTTTGAAGTGAGTTTACTTTGATGGCAAACAAAGCAAAGAGCTTGTATACCAAGGGTTCTCTATGACTCATTACTCACAAATAGCCTGGAGATTGCCTTCAGGAAGTTTTCCACAGATCTGTAGAAAATAGCTTTGGATCCAGCCTTCTCCAAAATTGGTCAGAGATAGGTCCAAGTTAAAGCTACACTGGGGATGAGTCAGGCTGGTCTCTGGTGAATACTGAGAAATGCACATAACCATTAAAAGAATGTGATCTATTGATAAAGGAATTACTTTAGGATTGCTTTAGGAATTACTTTAGGAATTACTAAAGAATTGCTTCTTGTTTTGTGTCCTGAGGAAGGAACTGGATCATCTGGGCGATGATACAGACCAAAACAAAGTGGAGCGATACAATTTTGTGGGAGTTGTATGGGGATTTCAGTCAACCTTCCAGCATTATCAGGTTGGCATCAGTCAAGGTTGGACAGCTCTGCAAATATACAGAAAAGGTGAAGCATGAGACACTTGTACAGTCCTTGTGCTACATAGAGGACTATCTACACATACCTGTTGTGTGTGAGTATTGGTTATGGGTATAGGTATTCAAAATTGATAGTTGAGATGGTCACTCCTAAATTTTCAAAAAGTGGTGTTCAAATTACATTAGCAGGCACCCTCTGATGCAGTTTGAGCTCATGCAGTATGACCCTCTGCATTTCATCTTTCTTCTATACCAGTTGCAGTTCCTGAAGTCAGAGAAGAATTCAGTGAGCTTGATTTCAACTGCATGCCTGTTCAGCTTGCTGTCTTATAATGATTTTGGTGTGAAATAGTCCACAAAAGTAGATGCATCATATTTAACATTCTTTTCCCCCTCAACTTGGATTGTCCCCACTTTACTATCAAAAGTCTCCTTCTGGCAGGTCGCAGATATGCTAACACAAACCTCTCATCTGAGGAACAGAGAGATACTGGAAGTGCCAGCTTTGTTTTCCCCCAAAAAAGTGTATCTTTTCATCAGCTAATGAAACCTCCAGGAAAGTATTAATTTTATTGTCATGTTTCTAGCTTATTTTCCAGCTAGCCATCACAGGGGTGAATGTACTGCTTAGGGATAACTAGTCAGAGATAAATAGATGGAATCTGCTGAAAGAAAACCTTCAGCAAAGGTATGCTGGAGTTAGTCTCAGCATTAACATATTAGCTTGGGAAAAATCAACCTGCAAGGAGATCAGAAAGCACCTCCTTCTCCCTTTTCCATCTCCTGTCAAATATCATCAACCCATTTCCTACAATGCCAAAAAAGCAAAGGGTAAAGAAAGTAGCTGCAATAATTCTTTCATATTGATCAAACTCTACCCTACACATTCTCTCATTTCTTCTCCTTTCTAGCAGTTCTAGTCTCCCTGTCTGCTTTCTGCTCCTCTCGTGGCATGCACAGACCCTCTTGTACTCTCATTCTCTCATTTCGCTTTGCTCACTTCTTGTAAGGAAGAACAATTTGCACCTTCTTGTTGAGGACCTGTTTTAACTTACATTGAGGCTCTTCTAAATGTTACAAGCTTCCCTGAGAAAGCCATCAGCATGGTGACAACTTCATTGGGCTGATAAAAATCATCCGCATATGAGCCGGTATTGTATACAGCTGTTTTGGCAGAACCTATTTGCACTCCATGGGAAGTCTGGGCCTGACCCTGTCCATCTGAGGGGTAACATTTTCACATTCAGACAAACAACAATATGAGGAATGAGAGAAGCGGGATAGGGACTGCAAACTTGACTTGTCTCAGATGCAGAGACTAGCCACGCTACCACATTTCCTGATTCATAAGAGGATGCCTGTACTGTTTACTAGGGCAGCATTTCAGGCCAAATTCAGCCCTGCTGTGAATGGGCACAACTCCACTGACTTTGTAGAAAGGCTGCCTTCCTGAGAGAAGAACAGGGAAAGCTCTTTGAACAGTGCCAATTATTGCTTCTCTTTTTTTTTTATTCACTTTAAGAAGACAATGGAAGATCAGAGGCAGCAACTACAATCCACAGTCTACAAATAACATTAGTAAGAACACAAATGAAAGGTTTTGTGCCACAGTTATATAGCACATCTAACACAAATAACTAGGCAATGAGTGGTTATTGATTAGTTATGAAAGAGTGGAAAGAGCACAGGGGAAAGCTCTTCTGCACAAGTCTCCTATGCTGGAGAAGTAGATGCCATTCCTGATGAGGGGCCACTGGAGGGAGGGGATGCAACTATAAACAGTTTTTTGAAAGAAACAGCAGAGATTTTGAGGAAAAATCTTTCCATTGCTTTTGGAAGGGCTTTGGACTGCATTTTACTCAGGGTCCCCATGAGAACGCATGCTTGAGTCTAGTGAGAAGGTGTCTCGGGAAACAACTCTGTACTAGTGGGAAATAGGTGGAAATCCTCATTATGTGTCATTCATATTCAGCTACTTTGACATAATTTGTGTAATGGACATAAGGCAAACCCATGCACACTGCTAGTGTAGCCCACCAATCTATTGAAGGCAGCTACACTGAGCATTTCAAAAGTGGTTTAATATTTGACCTTAAAAAAGCCAATCATTCTCCTTCTACACAAAAACTCAGTAAGCCTGAAAAGTTTCTCCTTAACCAACATTGCAAATGTGAACGTTTTCAGAAATAAAACAAACACTCCACAAACACAATACTTCAGTTATTACTCTGAATCTCAAAAAAAATTCTCATTATCATGAAAAATTAAACATTATTGTACACTGTTTTTATGGCAGCTAGTGCATTGACCTTCCTCATTAAAACCATACTTACAATTAACTTCTTATGGGAGTGTGCCTTTATTGAATATTATAACCTGTAAAGGTTTAATTAAGTCAGTGAATACATACAACAGCTTTTCACCATCTTTATCTGTTCTGCATGTGGCTATTCCTCAATCTGTTCTAGACAAGTGGACCCAGAATCTGGAATATCTCATGATCTTTGGTACTCTAATTTGCTGGAGTTCATAACTTTGGAGAAAACTTGCTGCAGCCCCAGTTAGCAGGGGATTTACTAGCCTGCATTTTTCTCAAAGACGTTGCTAAAACTAGCAAGGTAAAACACTGTTTATCACAAACAGTGATGCAGAATAGCAGGGGTTGACCAAGCTGTAATTATGCCATCAAAAAATCTTGCAAATTTATCTGACCACTAGTGAGGGGACACATTTGTCTGCTGCATGTATTCATCTGCCATCAAAGTTATATTTATAGGATTGCTTTTTAAAGGGAACATAGAGAATGTCCGGGAAACCTGAACTCAGCTGAAAAACAGCATGATTGCTTTCATTGTTGCCAGCATCCAAACAGTGGACATCACAGATTTTCATTCAAAAGCAGCCAAGAGCTCTTTACAACTTTACTCACGGCTAAGTCAGGGTTTAAAGGAAGATTTGAGGGTGGGATAAGTCATGGCAAAGTCTTCCTTTTGGGAATGAATGACCCAGTATTTTAGGTAGTAGAGCTTTGCAATCCCACTTTTTATATATGAACCTGAGCACTCAGAAAAATTTCTTTGCTCCAGTCTCCCACAATAGATTATTTCTTAGTGGAACTGGAAAAAAATAAATGCATATTTATTCTGCATATAAGATGTAAGAAGCCTCAACCCCAGGTCTATCCCAAGTTAATGGAGCAAAATAAACAATTAGCTTGAATAATATCAAACAGTACCTGATATGGAGGGAAAAAAAACAGATGCCTCACATGCTGCTTCTGCAGGAAAAAAGATTAGTACCATCTTAAAAAGCTATAAATTCTTCCAATTTAGTTATGCTGAGCCACGTAGGAAAAAGAGCCATCAGAATTTAAGTTCTGCCCTGGAACATTTTTATAATAATTACATATAATGCTATACACTGGACATATAATGATACATTTTGATGCCAGACCATGTTGAGCCTCTTTCTTCCTTTCTCTTTTCATCTGCTGCTACTTCCTAACCTGCTCATCACATGCTTACAATCTTTTTTCTAATACATTTCATCACTCAGCAGAAACAGCACATATTGACTCCACTTTACGTCTTCTGTTTTCTTTGAGACAGCTCATGCTAGCTTGCCCTTGCCATAGCTCAGATCCACAGTTGTAGCAAGGTATTCTGTGTTCAGGTAACCCTTGCATCTTCTTACCTCTGCACATAGTTGTATTATAAATACACAAATTTCATGAAAGTTGGGATTTTTTTTCAAAGGGCAGAAGATTGGTTGGTTAGTACTTCTTTTGTTATACACTATATTATGCTGAGCTATGAAATATGGTCCTGTGGGGAAATTAAATTATGTATATAATTTATGTGCTATATATATGATATAGCACATATAATATATGATTGGTAAGTGTGCTAAACCTCTTCAGAATGCTTTAGATGTGCTCTCCCTTCATTCTCTTTCCCTCTGGATGTTATTATTTTGCTTTTGACAAGGGCCTGTGCAGGTTGCCTTTACATCTCAAATTCTTTCCTGTTGAAGGTGCTGGAATGTCACACATTGTCTTCCAGCCAGAATTTCTATTTCTCACTATTTTTAGGCCAAAGAGAAAAATAACGATAAATTTTTATAACAGCAAGCCTGTAGATAAACAGGAACTCTTTTACACAATAATCTTGTTCTTGGAAAAGAAATAAATAAACAGTAACAAAAGTGACCTTGAGGTCCTATGAGGAACTGAGCATACTATAAGAAAAATATATATAAAAAAATTTGACTGGATTAGGATATGCTATGCTTAACTGCTCGAATGAACACATGTATCAATCTCTTCAGTGCTGTTTGAAAGGGCTGTAAGTGATAATAGCAGTATTTTATTTTATTCTTTAATAGAAATTATGTAGGCTTTTTGTGAACACTATTAAGGGAAATTGTATATCAAACTTTCAGTAGCTCACAATTGTGAGCAACAGATCTAAATTCCTATGAGACAAACAAGTCTAGGAAACACGTGAAAGTGTTAAGAAAAAATACTATAAATTCCTGAACACTTGCACATTTAGAAAAGAAAACACAAGCTCCATTTTACATGATACGAGGTTTCATTGTTAAAGAAGATTTGTTGATTGCATGGATGAGATTGATTTAGTCTGACTGGCACACCAAGTCGATATGGAATTTTGACCTTCTAACTCTCTACAGCCAGTGAGGCATTAATTGCATTATTTTCTGTTTCATTAAGCAGTAACTGTTGTGCAAATATTTTCCTCCTCCTTGTGAAACTTTTTTTCCTCCTTTTTGTGAAAATTCAAGAAATAGAAAAAGTAAGGACTTATGTCTCATATTTAGAATCTGTCTGAAGTGTTTATAGTAGGATTTATGGCCAAGTCACGTAACTCTTGCTGAATTCAACAGGGTAAATTTGCCAAGGCTATCGTGCTTGTTTGAGAGTGAAGTTTTTTCTGGATGCATCAAATCCATCTCATGGCTTGAGATGGAGCAGGGGACAACTTCAGAAAGACTTGCAGAAGCACAAAATATTCTGAATTGGAAGGGATCCACAAGAATCAAGTCCAACTCTTAGCCCTGCACAGGACCATCAACAAAAATCACACCATGTGCCTGAGAGCATTGTCTAAATGCTTCTTGAACTCTCTCAGGCTTGGTGCTGTGAGCACTTCCCTGGGGAGCCTGTTCCAGTACCAAACCACCCTCTGGGTGAAAAACCTTTTTTTAATATCCAACCTTAACCTCCTCAACACAACTTCCTTCCACTTCCTCAGGTCCTGTCACTGGTCACCACAGACAAGAGATCAGTGCCCTCCCTTCCTCTTTCCCTGATGAGGAAGTTGTAGATGCAATGAGGTGTCCCCTCCAGCTCCTCTTCTCCAGGCTGAGCAGATCAAGTGACCTCAGCCAGTCCTTGAATGGCTTTAGATGGAAGAAAGACTCTGGCAGGCTCTTGAAAAGAGGTTTTTTTATTTAGAGGGCTGATAAAGAATGTTCTTCAGATTTTCAAATACTTACTGATGATTTTAAGGTAAGCGGTAGTATTGTATAGTGCAGAAAAGACTTCTGGAAATGAGATCCACTTTAAAGTAAATCAACATGAAGGAGCTCAAAATCCTTGCTTTTGAAAACATGGTTTGATGACCTCACATTTATGAGAATTCAAAGGAACTTCCAGGCTCCAACATCCAGAAAATCCCAGACATCATACTCTCCAACTGGAAGCCACAGTTGCATTAGCAATTTGGCTTTAGTTGCTCAGTGAATGCCCACAGGTATTCCATAAATAAACTGTCCATCTTCAGCAGGAGGCAGTGATTCACTCAGTTCTTGGCCAGATTTTTGGAAGCAGAGGCCTCTGTCATCAGTTCTGGGCAGTTTATACAGAGTTACAGCTCCTACTTGGACCATTTCTCCCCTTTGAAAAATTGCCATAGTGAGTTCTCCAGGCTGCCAAGTTGGCAGACTCAATCCTCAAAGCTGGAGAAGAGCCAGAAATCACTGCAGCATTTTTGAACCTCCAGTCTTAGTTAGTCATTGGCCTCTATCAGCACTCTTGCTTATGTTCACAGAGGAACTTCCTGATCATAATTTGGGCTCAGCCAAAATCCTTCTTCATTTTAAGAAAGTGCTGAGCGGGGTCCTATTAAAATATTTGGATAGACTTAAACAGTAGACCTAGTCTCTTGATAGATTTCCTGAAGAATAAAAGAGATTTACTAATAAAATGCGCTGCGGATTTCTTTCTCATGTCTTTTCAGCATGAAGGGACATAGTCTAAATAGCAATAAAGGACTGAGAAATTGCCTGTTACTATGACTCTCATCTGTTTATTCATAATAAAGTCAATCGGTAATTTTGCTAATTTCAGCAGCTCAAAACTTTTCTGAAACTTTCGCATGCCAGCTTTTTTTAATTGTTTGGATACTACAGGGGCATGAAGAGCTATTGGAATGTTAAGTAATATACAGTCACATGCAAAAGCTCATAATAACACTTTTCCTTATCCTGAAATGCACAGATAATTGAAAAGGTAAGGCTTGTAGAAGATTAAGAAAATGGGTGGAATGGTGGAGATTGCTAATAAAAAGTAGTGGGTCTAGCTGAGAAGCTGTGAAGTTGGAATGGCAGGTTTTCTTCCTTCTGATTTAAAAAACTCAGAGAAAGGAAATTTCTATGGCAGTTATTTTCTCCTTTAATTCTGCGCATCTGCTTGCTGAGAGGAGGTAAGATATAGGCCAATGGATACTCTGGGATCATGCCAGCGTATACTTATTCAAAAGTCTGTCTCCACTGAAGTCAGTGGCCAAAGTCCTATACATTTCAGTGAAAACAGGACTGCATTTACGGAGTGAGAAGCAGCCGCCATTGCAAATCAGTCAGCAGCCAGAATGCTGCAACCTGCAAGTTATTTGACAAAACTAGAAAAACAAAGAGACGAAGAAGTTGGTTGGTGTTAGCTTATGTCGTTAGAGGCTCATTTCCACAAACACACAGAGTCCCTGAGGCACAAGGGCAAGTGAAAGAGCCCCCAGTACTCTGGCTGGAGGAACAAGCCTAAGCCCCTTCCCTGATCTACCACAAGGGTGATCAGACACACAGGCAGGATGGAATCCACCATGGTGAGCTTAATGGAGAGTGTCTCCCCCAGTATCCTGGTTAACCTCAGCCAGCAACCAAGCCCCACACAGCCACTCACTCAATGCCCCACTAGTAGGATCAGGGAGGGAATCAGAAGGGTACAGGCTAGAAAATTTGTGGGTTGAGATAAAAACTGTTTAATAGGGAAAGCAAAAGCTACACACACAAGCAAAGCAAAACAATGAATTTATTCACTGCTTCCCATGGTGAGGCAGGTGTTCAGCCATCTCCAGGAGAGCAGGGCTCCATCACGTGTAAGGGTTACTTGATAAGACAAACACTATCACTCCAAACATGCCCTGTTCCTCCTCCTTCCCCGTACCCCCGCCCCCAATCTTTATATACTAATCATGGTGTCATATGGAATATCCCTTTTGACATTTTGGGTCACCTGTCCTGCCTGTGTCTCCTCCCAAACTCACATGCCCCCCCCACTTCCTGGCCACCATGGCAGTATGAAAAACAGAAAAGGCCTTGGCTCTGTGTAAGCACTGCTCAGCAATAACAAAATCCATCTCTATATTATCATCACTGTGCTCAGCAAAAATCCAAAACACAGCCCATACTAGCCACTCTGAAGAAAATTAACTCTACCCTAGCCAAAACCAGCACATCAGGACATCTCACAGACTGGGAGGGGACTGCCACTGAGTACTGGGCTCCTTGTGAGATGCTGGGGATTGTATTTTGGAATTGTATCTGACATGAAGGGAAGATCAGGGTAGAAAACAAAGGTAGGGCAAGGAAAGGATCAAAGTGGTTTGGAGAATAGCACATATGGGAAAATGGAAGTGAAAAGGGAATAAAGGAGGAAAGCCTCATGTAATCAGGGGCTGATCAGTACGTATGACTGGCAATGCCCTGTGCCTGATCAGCAAAGTTTCTTATGTTTTCCCATTAAACTCCACTTCTGACTATTTTCCTCGGTGCAGTGACTCTGTTCTGCTTACATGTAAGTGTATATGGAAGCCTGAGTGCTAGCAATGGGTGTTAAGACCACAAGTCAGGGGGAGTTTTGAGTTTCTGAAGTTGAGTTACAAAACATCCACAACATCCACACAGCTATCTGCACTGTGTGCCATTACCTGCACATCTAAGTGGTGCTATGTACATCCATTGGTCTATTTTTAATCCTGTTTATCATTTACCTGATAGTACACATGCCCTAAAAATAAAAGAAACTCTATTTGTTTGGTAGCAGCTTCTGCGTCATATATTTGTCATTCAGACCATTCAAATACTCTCTTTTTTTGCTTTTTCTTATCTCTCCTACTGAAATAGCTTCTGCTATTTTTCTCTGCACCTAATTGCTTTGAATCTCTTTTTTTCACTTTTTTTTTATTCCTGCACTAGATTTACACTGATGCCATTCAGTTTCTTAAATAGAGTAAAATCAGAAATTGAGCTGTATGACACCCAGGCCTGAGGTTGTAGTGTTCACTAGCACATCTCTCTTAGCTGGATAGATGGACTGCAAAACTCTAATTTCATATTAGAGTTATGAGATTTATAGGAGCATGTTTTTGATTTGCATGCCATAATCTTCTACAATTTCCTTAATCAGGCACAGAACAAATTTTGCACCAGTTTGCAAATTTTCATAAGGATTTCCTATTTTGTAGAAACAAAGATGAAAAATCTTTTTATGTTTTTCAGCATTATTATTTTTCTGTGTCCTCATGTTCAGACAGAGCAGTTTTAAAATTTGTCCACTTCCCAATTTCTGCTACTCAGCCAAGGTTCATAATTCCATACCATGTATCTTCTGTCACATCCACATCCAGCATATGATTCTATGACTATGATCTCCAAATTCAAGTAAATCTGTAGGTTTATTCTTCATCATAACTTTATACGGGCACCACCTTCACACCACCTTTACATGTCAGATGGAGTACCAACAAGAAATCTATTTGTCCTGCTTGGTAGACTTAAAGAGTAATAAATAACTGATTTATGAGGTTAAAGTAGTATTGTACATTAATCCTTACAGAAAAACATTTAAGGGATAATGTCCAAAGCAGGAATATTTCTGTGCTCACTTTTCATTTATTTTGTTCTTCCTAGCTGAGATGTCCCTGTTTGGGCCAAAAGTCTCACACAAAGTCTCCAGCATAGTCAAGAATAGAAAAATAATCCTTGACTCCTTTTCCTGTGCTTTACAAATATTCTGATATTTGTGACACCTGGCTTTCACATTGCTTCCCTGCTCTATCCATACATTTTACTGAATGCTTTTATCATTTCTCAGCTTGCTTGCTGCCTTCTTGTTGTTGTTGTTTTAAAACATCTTTTCACCAGCTGACTTTGAGTACTTGTCAGGGTCACGATCTACCTATGTCATTTTTTATTTTATATCTAAGAGAGACATTTTTTTTTCTTCTTCTAGGGAAAACATTGGTTATGGAATAATTCAGTTCATGACAATATTACCTTTATCATTTCTTTGACATTTCCATCTGCGTTTGGGAGACATCCAAGTGTTCATGCCAGTTGTGTTCATTGCACAAGGATTTTGGCATCAAAACCACTGATGACACTTTTTTTTAACAGAAAAAAAAAAAACCAAAACAAAAGCCAGCCAGTTTGTCAGTAGGCTTTTTTTCTTCTTATTTTCAGTTCTGGCTGTCAACCTGTAATATCATCAAAGTATCTAGGTCTGTTGAGGATAGAGTATAAGAGAGAAAGAAGTCAAGAAACTTCAGAGGAATATAAAAAAAAAAAAAGCAAAGTTGTCCAGTCCAATAGACTAGGCTAGAATTTTAGAGAAGAGGAAGCTAATTATACTCCCAAGAAGAAGAAAGGAGGTATGGGTCACAGTCTGGAAGATGGGGCATTTCCCTTCCCTTGCCTAATCTGAAGTCTGTGGGGACAGCACAACAGCAGAGTTGTATTCCAAGTAACTGTGTTTATTAAATATTTGTAAATGCCCTTTGCTAAGGTTCTGACTCTAGGCACTTCTGTTTGGCTGCCAACAGAGATAGCTGACTACAAGGATTATACAATATTTAAAGCTGTATTGCCAAATTCCCTTTCACCACTTTTTCCTTTCCTTCTGAAATGAAGTAGTGTACAAAAGTTACAACTATGTTGCTAAACTGTGCTTCAGTGCTTCACAATAAGTAAATCTAGGGAATAATATACATTATTTCCATTCAAATAACATCCTAAAACTTTTATAAGAGTATCTGGAATAATATCTCCATTTTCTTCTCTGGATGTATTGACAGTCTTTCCTGCTTAGGGGCAGCTCCGTAACTCAGAACTTCAATTCTCAGGATGGAAATTATCTTCATGGTGCTTTGTGGCGTCCCTGATGCTCATTCACTTTGTCCTGTGTTAGGCCACTGCCGCAGGAATAAACTGTTTTGGGGGAAAAAAAAATGCATCATGCAGAAATTCAGTCATGGTAAGATTTTATTTACACATTCTTGTCATGCAGTAACTTGTGGGAAGTGCCCCGGGAGAGTCCTATGAGTGGTGGAAGAAACTTAGTGAGGAAAAATCAGAAGAAAAAGAAGATAATAGCTTGGAGTGCACTTACGTCGTGGTGCGCTGAATGTGGCTGTCGTGACTACGAGAGTGCCTGTTTCCTAGTGCCTTTACTCACTTGTATGGTTGTTTTATCGTTAATAAAATATGCCTTATTATAAGGTGTATGATTCCATTCACTGTACCCTTGTTACCCTTTCTCCTATTGGTTCAATGTAAGCCCTTTCCTTATTCGTTCTACCCTGCTTCAACAGTTTCCCCCAGAGACAGTTTCCCATTTGTTCCTGTTCAGACAGTTCCACCCCTTGTTGCTGTGATT
Source organism: Lepidothrix coronata (assembly GCF_001604755.1). Classification (NCBI taxonomy): domain Eukaryota; kingdom Metazoa; phylum Chordata; class Aves; order Passeriformes; family Pipridae; genus Lepidothrix; species Lepidothrix coronata. Next base: position 252,065 of record NW_016690240.1, on the reverse strand, counting down.
GGCCACTCCTGGAATACTCCTCCCAGTCTCCACCCTTCGTTCCAGAAGAGTCCCTGTTCCCCCTTTATAAGCTGGTGTCCGTGTTTAGTAAGAGATTTTCTGGGGCTTGTGTAAGGGCTCTTCCCCCCTCAGTAATGTCAGCTAACCAAAGTAAAAGTAGACTTTCATGAAAGATCATCAGATTTCTGCATTATGTTGGAGGTAATAAAAATTTTTTAAGCTTCTGAAACATCTAAGGGTTTGTTCATCTAAAGAAATATACAATATAGTGATCCATATGTGAGCTAGGTTGTTTTAGTAGTCTGTCATTGATGCAGTCTCTGATGCAGCACAGTTAATCTGACTTTGAAATTGTTTTTTGTATTTGATCAACTTTATGTTATCCTGCAAGTGTTTATTTCTTTCTTTTCAACAGAACAATATCTATGAAAATTACTTCTTAGGTGGGCTTTCATGGTGTAGAAGACTAGTTTACGTGGCTTACTGCTCTTCTAATTGGTCTGAATCTTTCTCTTAAGAAATTTAAGGCTCTCTCTCCTAAAATTAGCAAACTTTTCTGCATGGGACATGTATTTATTTGTTCTTAGTACCTCAGTATTATCCAGAATTTATCAAGAATCTCCACATTATATTTTCTTAGAACAGCTGAATTTTTATTTCTGAAGTAATTTTTCCTATTTGTTCTGAGGTTCTAAATCAGATTCCATTTTAAAGCTCATCCGTTTCACTTGTAAAAACATGCAAATGATACTTCTCAATTGTTTTCTGAACTAAACAGTTTCAGAGATGTTGCAGCATCCTCCTTGGGCATTTCTGCAAACTGATGATTCTGAAATTCTCTTGAATCATCTTTTGAATGTGGATGTTGTTTTGCAAAAAAAAAAAAAAGGCCCATCTGCATGTGCCCAATTTCTTGAAGAATAAACAATAATTTGCCTTGTAGGACAGCAAAAGTACACTTTTTAAATACCTTATGCATTCTTCTGTCTACCTGAGCCCATTTGCTTCCTGCAGACTGTTGCATCATGTTCTTATTGCAGCTCTTGGATGGCTCTGGGACCTCTTTTGAAAAAAAATCATTTATATTACATGTTTAGAGGTTGAAATCAACCTCTATCAATGTTCTGGATCATCTCACTTTCCATACAACATATTTATCAGTTCTGTTCTTCATCACTTGCTCTCCCTTCAAAATGACAACAGCTGACTAATTTTCTTAGCTTTTTCATTTACTTTTCTGTCTTCTATTTTCACTTCAGAGCCATCACTAGAAGACAGGACAGAATGACCAGTGGTTTGAGAATACACAATTTCATAGAAATATCAACTATCATGTCAAAATGTTTGTCTGCTGGTGTAAAAAGGCTTGTTTCGACAGGCAACAGGTTCCAGGTTTCAGCTCCCATTACACTAAACACTATTGTTAGTTTTTCTCATCAGCATTAATTATTACATACTACTGCCAGTCTTCTGAAACAGGAGATCAGGTATTAAACTGAGCTATCAAACAAGTTTGTATTCTTCAAAAGACAGAGAATTTTAATATTTTTTTTCTCCCAACTTACATGTTATTTTAAAGTCCCAAGGTTGCAACTTGCCATTTTCATTCCACCGTACCTTTGATTTTGGACCTGTACTACCTCTGGGGAACATAAGTAAAATTATATGATCCACATTCCAATTACCCACATTTACCAACTATATTCAGGTACACAGACTGTATTTAGTTGGGACTTCATTAGACCAGGGATTCTTCTGTATGTCTAGCAAATGACCAATCACATGATCAAGGTAACACTTATATATTGCAAAAAAGCCTGAAGTTAAGTTATTGCAAGCACAATTACTTTTTGTGGTATTGTTAGCTGCTGCTATCATGCTAGAGGTTAGATCTTATACTTTCAGATTTGGATTAATTTAAATAAAACATTCAGATGTAAAGCTGTCACTTAACATGATCAAACATCATTCAAATAAACTCCATCTGACCAGCTCTCTAAGACCTTGGAAACCACAGACATCAGCTCTACTGATATATTTGAGCCTTTTCCTTTGTTTGCACGCGTGTGCACTTCTTGTGAGTGTATGTATTGCATTTCCCTGCAGCTGTGGGACAGTGGAACATCTAGTGCAAGCTAGCTGCCAAGGACCCCACTGCAACTGGAGAGGAAAATTTCTTTGGGAGGTATTACTAATGGATTAGGTAAAAGGGGAAAGGCAAGGACATGTCAATATTAACAAGTAAGCATCAAAGAAAAGCAGCGTTGTCCTTTTGTTTAACACAAGAGAAGGACAGCAATTCAATCTAATGTTTTTGTAAGGTGAAGAATAGGGGATATACATCTGGGAATATAGGCAGGAGGTGCAATAGAGAAGAGTGCAACGGAAGCAGAGGACATCTGTGGAACGGGAGGTGGAATCAAAAGTTGGAAAACTTAGAGTGCTTCTGGTGTCATTTCACCATTATTTATTCCTAGATAACTTACATTTTATTCAGGTATTCATTGAGAATGTTGTATGTAAGACTATGCTTTCAAGCTGCCTGTGAATTAGTGCAGCATTTCCAAGGGAAACAAAATAAAGCAGAATGCACCTTGTAATCTATATGCCAAAAACAAAGAGGGCCACAATGGCAACATTGTGTCAGTGTTACCTGTTTCAGTAAAAGATGGAACTAACAAATATGCTGATGGAAAATGAAGCGAGTATGTAGGAAAAACCTATCTTCTAATGATAGAAGTGTGCTAGGGATTTCTAAAACCCATGAGAAAGAGGTATCATCCCTATATCTGAGAACAGTTGCATTTACCAGTTCTTACCATTCTCATTAATACACATTAGATAGCATTTAGCAGCTGCAGAACACACGTTTGTGTAATGTAAAAGATGTTCCATTTGATGCAACTATACACATTCAGAGAAACCATGGGCACTTGACAGGCATGGGCTAACAAAAAATTGAAGACTCTTACAAATAATAAAAGATTAGAGATCTCTAATCAACAACCCTTTCTTCCCAGGAAAAGTTTAACAAACTGACTCAATGTCAGGGTACAATGTGTTGCAAAGCCAATAAAGCTGTTTCGCATCTCATGAGTTCCAGAAACAAAGTCCATGTCCATTTGAGCAGAAAGTGGCTCAAATGTTGAAAATACAAAGGTGTGGTCTTACTATTCTTGTGCATATCAGCCGTGTAGCACATTAAAAGCAATTCCAGCACTATTTAAAATTGCTGAACTTCTTCCTCATGCGCTGAAGACAGATGCATTCACAACAACTTAGATGTCTAGCTGTCTGCAGCTTATACAGATGTATCCCTACAGCCCAGTGATCAAGGTGCTTACCTGAAACTGAAGGACAAGCACACACAGGGATTTGAACCCTAATGCTGAACTTAGAAATCAGTTATTTTCACAGCCCTGAGCTCATGAGCTAGTCTGGAAGATCAAGACAAAGGTTAGTAAATATTTGAATATTGAAGCAATTCATACTCCCTAGGAAGTCAACATAAAGATGTATAAAAGCCTGACCTGACGTGATGAAATATAGAGCAGGAACTGGAACCAAAAACTCTCTCATCTACCAGTCACTGCAGTAACAAGTTCTATACAAGGTGGTTACTGAGTGAAGGAACAGAAACATCTACCATTTCAACTGGCTTTTTAAAGAGAGTTTGTTGTCTCGGGAACTGTACAAACACAAAACAGGTTGCCTCTGTCTATTCAACCCCATTTTATATATGTGTGTGCGCAAAGATATAAGTTAACTAATACTACATACATGTCTCTGTAGCCATATGCGAATGATAACAGTACAGCTGAAACCCACAAAGAGGACCACAGGGCAATGATACAGATATGGGAAAAGAGATAAACAGTTTAAGACACATCTCACCAACTCTCTAACTGTCAATGGTTTTGTTTGTCACATAAACATAAAGGTGTTGATTACGGTAATCTTGTACATAGCCTACTGTAGTAATCCACACCTGAAAGCAGATTGCATGTTTCTTGCCCAGCCTCATCCAATCTTATCCCTAGTACAAAAAGATGAGGTGACTTCTCCATATGGAAAATACAAAAAAATATGGCTGATATTAACATATGGATTTGTCTACTACATTTCTTCAAACATCCTTGCCCTTCAATTCTGTTTAGCAAAATGGAAGCCACTTACCTATCTATTGCTTTATATTTGCTGTCAAGCATCACTCTGCTTACAGAGATTTGAAAATTAATGCATAAAAGAAGCTGTGTCATAATTTGACTCTGTCACATAATAGGGCAAAAGTGGTATGTGCTATCAAGGACAGGGAATTTTTCTGTGTGCTGTGTTGCACACTGCATTAATTCAACTAATTGAATTTTCAGAGTTTTCTTATACTAACAGAGAAATGTGAAAAAACACTGCCTAATGAAGAGAAAGACTGCACACATTTTAGCAACTCTAGGCTATATCAATTCATATTAAATCTACTTCAAATTTTTAAGTTAAAACCTTTTAAGGAATTGAAAATATTTAAGGTATTTTCAAAATAAAACCAGTTTCAAAAATATAAGAAAAGTTAACAGGAGTTCCTAGGTTTCCACTGCATTTGTTGTATTACAGCAAACAATTCCAGGTAAATGAATGACCTAGATAACTAAATCACTGCTAGTCATTAAAAAGGAAAGAACAAAGGATTGCAAGCTAAAAGGGAAAGTGAGGGTGAAACAAAGGAAAGAAAAAGATTTTTGAAAAGAAGGAATAAATGCCAATAAAATGTGGCATTGTGTGTGTTAGATGCATTCTATTTTTTTTTTGCACAGTGTTTTATCTTTTTTATCTGGTTTATCAGTGTATGAGTCACTTTACTCAAACCTTTGTTTTCAAATGTCCTTAACTTTATCTTGCTTTTGTCCTGAAATTGGAATGCTACTATTTCACGTGACAAAGTTTCTGTTTATGTGATAGTCTGTTACTTGGCTGTGGGCAATTTTTATCCTTCTAATTTAAAAATATGATTTTCCTTTTACCCTTGCCATCCTGAGGCATTTGGTCTAGCTGTGTGGTTAAAGTCGTCATTCACCTCTGAATCAAAAGATCAGTGAGAAGACAAAGTACTTCCTGAATTGACTTCACAGGCCAGAGAGAAAAGATGGCAGTAAGGAAAGCATCAGTCAAAGATAACATTTGTGTCTATGGCTGTCATGAAAAATATCTTTATATAACTAGACAAAAAAAAAAAGTAGGTCCTTTGCTAGAGTTGGCTGAATAATTCATTGTGAATAAATTATGCAGCAGATGTACTCCCAACACACTGCTTTTTGTTTGTTTGTTTGTGAACGGTTTGTGAACAGACCTTTTCTTCTGCTAATGTATTCCTTATTTGGAAGTGTTCACCAGAGTCTTTGTGCAAATCAAAGATGCTTCCCAAAAGGTATTTCATAGTAATGTTGGGCCAGTCATATGGTTCATCTAGCTCAGTGTTGTATCAGTGGTCTTCATAAAAACTTTAGAGTATAAGGAAATAACCTGACCTTCTGATTGAGATTCTTCTCTTCCTAAACCAGTGAACTTCCATGGCGAGAGTGCATCAAGGTTTCTTAGCAGAAGTGTTTGTATATTTGTTTGCCAAGTTACTTTTTGCCTCCCTGTGGCTAGGATTTTTCTGTTTAATTCCACCACAGTAATTAGACATGTTTTCCTGTTAAATTTGCTACTTGGTCCATTTTTATGTTGTGGACAATCATACCATCTTCATAGCTTTCGTGGTGGTCACTCGGTCATGTAGTCATACAAAACCATTTACTTATCGTCAAGGGCATTCACTCTAATATTTTTTATCTCTTTTTGAAGATTTTTATATACCTCAACCTTCACTCTTACAGTTTTTCTTAATTTAAATCATTTGAATCTTTCATTCTTTTTCAGTGGTCACCTTTTTAGATCGCTCATCTTTGCTGTTGTTGTTCCCTTTTCCCTCTCTGATATGATTCAGCAAAAATGTTGACCAGGGCTGAACAGAGTACTCCAGCTGAGGCTCTACGAAGTGGTATAAAGTTGAAAGATTTGCTTATATTTTTTGCAAGCTATATTCCATGTACAAAACTCAGTATGATGTTTTGCCTTCTTCAGAACAGCATGATATTTTTGATCATGTTCCGACTGTAGTCTATTTAATCCCTTGGACCTCTTTCCAAAAACTGCTACCTAGCCAGCTATTTCCCATCCTGTATTTGTGAAGTTGATTATTCTTACCTGTTTGTAATATCCCACACTTGTCTCTGTTGGATTCAAACCAGTTTTTCAAGACCGTTTCTCTCATTTACAATGACTATGCCCTCTGCTCGACTTTGGTGACACCCCAGCTGGAGTACTTCATTCAGCTCTGAAGCTCCCAACAGAAAAAGGATGTGAACCTATTGGAGTAGGTCCAGAAGAGGGCTGCAAAGGTCATTACAGGGCTGGAGGACCTCTCCTAAGAAGACAGGCAGAGACAGTTGGGGCTGTTCAGCCTGGGAAGAGAAGGCTCCAGGGAGACCATATAGCACCTTCCAGTGCCTATAGAGGGACTACAAGAAAGCTGGAGTGTTGCAGTCCGAAATTCGGATACCAACAGAAAAGGAACTGCTGGGATTAAACAGAAAACCTTGGGCAACAGAGGTTGAGGGAAATCCCTCAATCTGAACAACTGGACCTTCTTCCCAAGACCCATTGATGTACAACCATGTGGATTAACCTGGCTCCTGCAGCAGGATAAGGAAGGACTTTGAGATGAAATTATCAAACAGTGTTGAAACTCCTTTGTTTTCTCCCCCCTCCATGTAATCCTGGTTAAGGGAAATATTAATCAATTGTGTAACTGTAGCAGAAACCTGTGTAATCCTCTAGTTAACATAAAGCCATGCCCTAATTAACATAACTCGTCCTCCTCATTAACATTTCCAGCCCCCAAGACCCTTAAATTGCACTCGCCTGTTCAGTAAAGTATTCCAGTTTCTAACTCCATATCTGGGATCTTCTTAGCTTTCTGGACCCTTATGCTGAAGAGGAACTTTTTACAAGGGCCTGTAGTGATAGGGCCTGTAGTGTAGGACAGGGGGGAATAGCTTTAAACTGAAAAGGGTAGATTTAAATTAGACATTGTAGGAAATTCTGCCCAGAGCAGCTGTGGATGCCCCATCTCTGGAAGTGTTCAAGTCTGGGTTGGGTTAGGCTTTGAGCAACCTAATCCAGTAGAAGGTAGCCCTGCCCATGGCAGGGGAGTTGGAACTAGATGGTCTTTATGGTCCCTTCCAACCCAAACCAGTCTGTGATTCTGGCATTTTAAATTCTAGGTCTGTTTTCTATCTATTTCAGACATTCTCAGCTTCACTTCACATGCAGATTTAACAATCTGTTGTGGCTTGTTTGTTTCACTGTTTTGGTTGGGGGTTTTTATTATTTTATTGGCTTTCTGTTCTGTTATACATATCATTACTAATATATATTAAAAGGGTTCATAATCTGGACGGACCCTTTATAGGAATCTGTAAATCTTCTACTTGTGCTTCCTTTCCAAGCAAACAAGTCATAGCATATTTATTCTCCTCTTAAATCCCTCCTGAAGTGGAAGCATTCAAAGAAAAAAATTATTTTAGTATCTTCTAATGTGGAAGCTGTGATCTGTGTTCAACTTCTGTGATGTATTTTCAGCTCTCCAGGACCCTTTTCTTTGGGGTAGGCTGTGAAGAATGCTATAGATACGCTTGTGTAATGAATTTAGATACTATGTAATCCAGCTTCCTATTTAATTCTTAATCCTTTTTTCCTAAAAAGTCCAAACATGTATTAATATTTGTGTATCGTATCATGCAGTACTGATTTTCTTACAGAACTATCTCAATGACTCTTGGTCAACAATAATTCATTTGGATCATTTACTCAGCTAAGTCACTGGATGCTGTTTACTGTGCTGTCTGCTGTTGTCCTTGAATCTCACTGATTAGTCCAAGTCCAAGCTACAGCAAGAGACAGCTGCACAGCTCAGATAGCTTTCTCTGAGCTTATACTGTAGAAAATTGTGCTTCTAGTGATGAAATTCTCAAATAAAACCTGTTCTTCTGTCTTCCTCTCCCTTTCTCATATACTAAATAATAGATTATTACAATTAAATGACTACTTTTTAAAAATGAATAAAATAAAATTATTATTGTATAACAACAAAGATAATGATCAAGTTAGTTTTCCTGATATGAGAAAAGAACCCTAACAATATTTCTAAAGGGAGGAAACCATCTTCAAGTCAGTCAATCAGTTCAATTAGACTAAACGTGTACTCAGATTTAGGTTTATTTATGTATTTATTTTACCTTTTGGCACATATTGTTTGGTTCTACTCCTGACAGTTGCCAGCTGAGTAGTGCCTGTCATGTGTGGGAAACATTGTATACATAATGTCAAATCTACCAGCAATCAGTGTACTTTTGAAATCTAGCACTAATTATGGAGTAAAATTAAAAAGAGTTAAAGGAATGGTGAAGGGGAAACTCCACTTTTGTCCAAGAGCTGAAGATGTGGTACTACCTTCTGGAGAAACTGGGACATATAACTAAACTCCTAAAATTAGCAAAAGTGTTTTATTTTTGAGTATTTGTTTAAGGTTGGCCTTACCATTGAAGAACATTTATAATAGGTAATTACTGTTTCTTAAAAAACTCACAAAAATTTGTTGAACTATGTTTAAAATATTACCATTCTACATTAACTTTTCCAAACAAACTGAATACTTACAAATGTTTACATTTTCTGTTTGTTTTTTTTTTTAATAGCCTTCATAATAAATTACTGCATTTTCAGACTAACTGAAAATATATTTGATTCTTTTTTGTAGTCAATAGTGGGCTTAAATTGCTGGTACAAATTTACAATGTCTTGTTAAAAGAAGTTCTTAAACTTTTTTGTATCTTTCTATTAGTGTCTTCTGCTTTCCCATATTAACCTTTTATGAAGCGTGCCTGAGGAAATCAGTGAGTTTGCCTACATTCAGGGTAGGTTAATGCCAAAATGTTAATTCTCTATTTCACTTTCCTTCTGTTTTTCAAAATCTCTTCCTCTAAATATTTGCTCCACTGAGAAATACTTTTTAATATGATGTCCCAAAGGAATAAATGTCACTGATGTGAGTCTTACAGTCCCTATATCGGTAATTTCTTCATATTATTTCTTCAATAAAGAAGTTGCGGTGCTACCATTCATATTACCTGGCTGCTCTAAACTATATCATCTCCTATACTTGGATATTTCTTTTGGCCATGACCCACACAATGATTGGCAGAAAAAGATGAAAGGATCATTTATCTTGATGTACTGCCTCTGTTGTCATCAGGCCCTTCACACCACTATTTTCTATATTTGCCAACAGAGATATTGTATCTCATCTAACTAATTCACTTATAATAGCTTTGATGAATATGTAAGAGAAAATTAGTATATTCTGCATTGTATGGCAGTTTTTCAAATAGCCTGTAAATGTGAGGCTCATCTGATTAAGCACAGTTTTTTCACCATTGAACCATCTACATCTAAATTAACAATCTTAACCTCTCTTTACACTTAGCGGACAGTAGTTCTTGCGACTTGGTATAATCAGCCTAAAGTTGTAAATATGAATATCTCCGAGCAAATCATTTTTTATGATCAGTAAGCACAGTCTGGCTTTTAAGGAGGAAGATAGGATGAACATCATAACACGGTATTGTCTGATGTGTACTGAAAAACAGTATGCTTTAGGGGTAGTTTTAAGCATAAGTGTACCTGAAGATAAAAAAGTCTTTACATGAAATTCTCACACAGTGTAAAAATCAAGCTTGTGTCTGAATAAATTACATTAGCACGCTTGTATTGATTTACTAAAAAAAAGACTATTAAAGTGCAAGATGTCACATAAGGGTTAGCCATATTTGTTATTTTTAGGTAGACTAGTTGAATTTTATAAAACAAAAGTAATGATTGCACTTTGCTTTGTATGTGCACACCTTATTTGTAATGATTTCTGAATCATGTGACTATGTTTCTTTAAATTCAATGAGAGTGTTTGTTCATGTCTATTAATCTACGAGTCCCAAAACAGTAAGTAATTTTAATTTAAATATGACTATATAAAATCGTAATTATAATTGCTTTTAAAAGAAAGTCTCAATATAGAAGACTACACAGAGAATTATTGATCATTAGAGAAGAAGTCTTGCATTCACAGTATTAAATTTTTCAATGCTGGTCCTTCTTTTTTTATGTAAGCAGTTGTGCACCAGCTTTCTACTTCATAGGCAATGACATTGGATTTAAATCCCCTTTGTTTCAGAACCATCTTGCAATAACATTTTAAACCATTAATTTCAAGACCTATTGATTGTGACTATACCAGGTAACACAGCTCTAGTGAACAGTTGGGAAGAATTTCTCTTTACAAGTTCAACTTCTAAGAGGTCAGAATGGAAACAGTAATTTAATTGCTTCTCCACAAAACAACCAAACAAACAAATTAAAAGATGGGTATCTTTGCATTCCTGTGACTGGTAACCATGTGTAATCTGTGTCCATGTTGCCAACACTGTTATCTACCATTTGGATTGAATTTGGCCCTGCCGCTGCCTCACTGAGCTCCATGGGGCTAATTGCCGAGGGAGCTGCCTCTGAGAAACTGGAAAAGGCAAACTAATTCTGAGACTGTTCCCCCACCTACACTACTTATAATAGGAGAATTCAAAATGGTTTTAATGTGGATTTATACTGAAATAAAACAGTTCTATTAATCTCAAGTGAAAGTGAGTGGAGTGAAAGGAGAATCTAAATGCTTATGATTTGAAAACATGACCGAATATTCTATCATTATTACTGTAGAAGCTCCAGAACCAATTGACTGCTTCATCAACAATAACTTTTTTTTTAAAATGTTAGTGTGTCAAGTACTAATACACTTGAGAACTTCAGAATTACCTTATCTGTCATTAGTAGTAAACACTGTTTCATAGATTGAAGAACTATTATGCAGTACATTGTATGTAAGAATCAAAATAATTTATAACAATTTCAATCTATTTTACAATATGGGCATGCAGTATCTAAGAAATCTTGTTCAGGTAAATTTAAGAATTTGACTTGGGAGACCAAATCAAGGATACTCCAGTCTAAATTTGTTGTTCATCACTTCCTTGCTTTTCAGCATCAAACAGTTATGTCAAAACATTTCACTGTGATTTTAAGAAAGAATTAGATCAAAAAGATGCTGCCATAACACAATTCCCTCCATCTCGTTAGCAAATGTATTCATGACAGGATTTTCTGATTTTTGGATCATCAACTTCCCTGGTGAACACTGAGTATTCACTTATGTAAAGTGAAGCAAACACTGGATACTGATGTGATCTATCATTCACCACCATAGTATCTATGTACTAAAATCATAGCTTTCTATGTGCTACTTGTCTTTTTCCTCGTGGTTATAAATGAAACAGAATTCTGAAGATAATGATCTCTAAGGTTGGTAACTCAGTAAACAATAAAAAATACTGAAAAATATTTTTCTGATACGGAAATGACAGAAAAATGGTGAAGCTGTGAAGGTATCAGCTTCACTGTGGAGCAACCAACTCTGAAAGATAAGCAATTAGATATGAAATTTTTTTTAAACTGTGTATTTAAAAAAAAACAACAATATGCTCATCCAAAAATTGCCTACAGACCTACAGCTTTGAATATACTAATTGTAAGAAATAACTTTTAAAAATTAATAAGTGAGTGCAGGAAATAATATAATGCTAAATAAAAGTAATCTTGGTCTACCTTAAAATTTAAGAAGCTTGCTTCTTAAAAGTGAATGTTCTATAGGATGCTCCTTCAAACTACAAATAATGTATGCTGACACACCATGTAATCTTACTGTTAACATGTTTGTTTACTATTCCTTTTTAGTAGAAAATCCCCAAATGCAAACAAATTTCTGACACTATCCAGTTCATGTAAATGCAAAATCTTGCTGGATTCTCATCTTCCAAAATGCTCTAGTATTTAATCCACTATGCCAGTTTAGTCATTCCTATGGAAATGCATCATAACTGGTTTTCACGTCATCTCTACACTGTATTTTACTTTGAGTCTTAAATATCATTGCGTAAATATATTTAAAGGGATGCCTTGTACTTGATAATAAAGCAATCAAAAATTGAATAAATGGTGTGTCCAGCTAGGCATATTATTTCTTTGTTTTCTAATCCTTTTGTTGTGCTTCATTTTGTAAGTCCTCCATACAGCTGAATAGAAAACGTTATCAATAAAGGCAAGCCATTAATCCACCCATGACAAAAATTAAGATATATTTGTCCTTTAAGGCTGACTGCCTCTGTTCTGTTCAGCTATGGAGGTCAATAACCTGTAAGTGTTTAATGAATATTGCTGTAATGTTACTTTCATTATTGAATTAGAGATGGCTTTGAAGAAGACATAATAGTTTGATCTGGTTTTTTTATATTTATTAAACTTTCAAAAATCTATGAGTTCTATTTCTGAAGTTAATATTTTGAAAGAGGATGAATATTTACATAAGATTTACATAAGAAAAACATTTTAAATTTAAAATAAATAATAATCTTTCTGTCCATTAATGAATACATTTTTACTTTTGTAAGTCCTAGCAAATCTGAAGTAGATTTATTACTGTAGACTATTTCACAGTCTTGGGATTAAATTATTACCATGCAATTTTATATAAATATTTTATATATTCATTATTTCATGTTAGTTAGTTTTTAATATCAGCAGATTAAGAAAATGGAGAGGCCAATTAGAATCACAGAGATGTCACTGTTAACAGAATAAAAAATTTCAGATTTAAGGTTCATTCAGAAAATGAATTTAAACCCAGACTTAGATAATTGTTCTTCAAAGCAGTTAGTGGAAGCTTAAAAAGACATAAAACAAGATACTTTCAGTTCTGGTAAATGTACAGTGAACATGTCTGAGAATAAGTTTACCTCTAGCCATAACACTTTTACAGTGATCTACGGAAAATACCCCTATTAACTGTTTTCTAAACACACCAGACAACATATTGAAGAATATTTCTAGCCCTCAAACAGCCACTCAAATTGTACAAAGAGATCAAATGTTGGTATCTGAAATTATACTAGATATTTACACTGCTACATATTTTTCAAGTTACAGCAAAGAAAGAAAAGGAGGAGTCACCCTTTCTTCTGCCTCCATTGGTATGTGTTTTTTTTAAGTTACATAGTAGTATTGATGGCAGTTTTTTATAGGAAATATTACTACGTAGAAGGTTTCTACAGAAAATCTGATGTTCCAGTCTTCCTAACAAATCAGACCTAAACCCAGATTTCTTCAAAGCGTCAGTTGTACAATTCAACTGTATCAAAAGCCTTCTCCTTTGTTGAAAATTAATAATTCTTAAATAAACAATGAGATAATAAACTGCACAATGAGGACATACAGAAATCTAAATTATACTTTAAAGCCTCCTGTACTGTCCTAAGTTCATGTGCAAGACTCTTAGAGCAGGCAGCATCATAATACAGGGCACTGAACAGAGGTATAGCAGAAGATTCTTTGTTGATTATATGCTTTTTAAAAGTAAGTATGTACAGTTCTCAATTCTTTTGTGTTTCACAAAATCTTGCAATTCTCCTTTGTTTTCTCTTTTTCCTATATTCTACAGCAATATATCAGATATAGGTTAACCTAACTCATGGAACCATATAGACATACGTTTTGCCAATCTGTTTTGCCACTCCCCCCCATTAACGAGGATGGATTTAAGGAACCCAGACACCAACTTTAAAGAATAAGTGTATAACTTTACTACAATGCAAACCAGTAAAGAATTAAAAAAGAAACAAGGGCTTATGAAAGGATACACTTAGCAATGCATCTAATCATTACTACAAAAGTGTCTGGGTGATTAAGAGAGAGATACATCAGCAGTTACCCTGTAAAACTTTACTGTCATCCAGACCACACTTCAGCTGAGGAGGCCCCTGATCACAGTGAAGGTCTGGAGAACCCCTTCCTGATAACTGGGAAATCCTACACAGTGCGTCCACTCGCAGGGGAGGCCTCCATCTTTGCTGTGAGAGGGCTCAGCTTATATAGTGTTAAACAAACCAGCTTACATCACTTGATTGGTGTGCAAAAACAATCTGGCTGTCTTCTTTCCTTGGTTTTCCCCTAAAGCCTGGCTAGGCCCCAGAGGGAGACCAAGGGAGTCAATTTGGACTGACTACTACCAAATACACCCCTGGCCTTGACTAGTCTCTAAATAAAGAACTATGGCTACACTGATATCTCGAATATGAACCAACTCCGACCATGTGAGGCCTACTGCTCTCACGACCTTGAGAAAGGCATATTTATAACACATACGAGCTTACTAATTATTGATAATGTGCTATGCTAACAAGCATAAATGTATATTTGTACTGGGTTGACCCTGGCCGGATTCCAGCTATCCACTAAAGCCACTCTCTCACTCTCCCTCTACAACTGGACAGAGGAGAGAAAAAAAAACCAGCTAAGGATTCATGAGTTGAGATAACAGCTAGGAGAGGTCAGTTACTGATTACCTTCATGTGCAAAACAGACTCAAAGTTGGGATAGTACTTAAATTTATTAGGAACAGGATAAGACCCAAAGAGTGAGAAATAAAACAGCCTTAAAAACACATTCCCTCCTTCCACGTTCTCCCTCCTCCTCCCCAGTGGTGCAGGGAGACAGGGCATTGTCAGTTGTTGTTTCTGCTGCTGCTCAGAGAGAGGAGTCCTTCCCCTGCTCCTGTGGGTCCCTCCCATGGGAGACAGTCCTTGATGGACCTCTCCAGCGTGAGTCCATCCCTCAGGCAACAGTTCTTCCCAAACTGCTGTCCCGTGGGTCACTTCTCCATGGGGTGCAGTCCTTCATGAATGAGCTGTACCGATGTAGGTGCCCCACAGGGGCCACGAGTCCTACCCGGAAAAACCTGCTTCAGTGTGGGCTTCCCTCTCCGTGGGCTACAGGTCTCTGGCAGGACCCTGCTCCATCTTGGGCCTCCCACAGGGTCACAGCCTCCTTCAGGCATCCACCTGCTCCAGCATGGGGTTCTCCATGGGCTACAGGTGGGTCTCTGCACCCCAGTGGTCCTCCATGGGCTGCAGGGGCACAGCTGCTCCATCATGGTCTGCACCATGGTCTGCAGGGGCCTCAGCTCCAGCGCCTGGAGCACCTTCTTCCCCTCCTTCTGCACTGACCTTGGTGTCTACCTTGTTGTTCCCATGTTCTCACTCTGATTTTCCCTGGCTGGAATTCCTTTCTGCATCACAGCCTTCTGTTCTTAAATATGTTATCACGGAGGTGTTACTATTGCACCTAATTGGCTCGGCTTTGGCCAGCAGGAGGAAGTCCGTCCTGGAGTCAGCTGGCATTGGCTCCACTGGACAGGGGAAGCTTCTAGCAGCTTCTAACAGAAGCCACCCCTCTAACTCCCCCACCCCCACCCCCGGTACCAAAACCCAGCCACAGAAACCCACTACAGTATTCTTAAAACTTTACTAAGGATCATATAGCATCTTCGTTAATAAACCGATATATGACTAGATACAATACTAGGCTAAGTATGATATTAGGTTGAAAGATTCATCTATAGGTCAACTCCAACTCAGGCATACCCCCAGCATTACAACCTATCTGTATTGAGACTGTTGTCTTAGGCAGCTCAGCAGTCATTCCAGTTATTTTGCTCATATGACAACATCATGGTTATGTTTGTGTTTAAAAGGTTTTTTCCTTTAATTAAAGTTAAGCATGTGATAATGTTATTCTACAATATGATTCAAACTATCCTGAGATACTTATCCTCATAAATAACAGACACACATATTCTAACTAATGTTAGATTAGAAATACGAATAAGTAAGCGTATTAAATGATGGGGGGGAGAGAAAGTAAAAAAAAACCCAAGCAACACAATGGAACAATAAAATTAAAATTATTCTTGTAGTGTTCAGAAAGAGGTTAAATATACTAATATACCTGCTCTCCAAATGATACTGCAAACACTTTCAAATGGGAAGGAATAGAAAGGACAAAAGGAGTGCAAGGTGTTAGATACTAATACTTAGATTACCAATAATTCAACATTTTCATAGAACTTCTTCTGTTGACCATTAGAGATATGTAATTTTGAGTTAGAAAAGGAGAGATGCATATGCTTTTCAAAAATGTTGCCAAACTACTGACAAAATTAATACACGTGTGTGAAAGAACAATAATTGCAAGCCAGTTTCTCAGCACTGTGACAGGTCACCAATCTACTCTTTTTTCAGAGCTGTCTTTTAGAAATTACTGTTTCATTTAGTAGAATTTTTTTCTATCTGTTATGATTGCAATTAAAATATTTGTGATATGAAAAGGGTATTAAATGGAGCAGTGTTCTCTTTCCAGACATAATGCCAAGTGAGATCCACTCATCAGAGAAGGCTATTAACCTTTATACCTAGATCCTCACTTGTCAATATCCTTAACATTCATTCCAGTGATCATTTTATCAGAAAAATCTGATTCTTTTAGTCCCTCATTCCAGATCGTCAGTCACATCTGCTGAAACATCTAGCTTTCTTGATGGCCTTCTAAATGCAATATGTTGTAAACATAATGATCATAAATATATGAAACTGTGGAAGAGTATAATTTAAAAGGAACAAAATAACGAGATAAATAGCAGTGCTTCTATTTTTGCTTGATACTGATATTACTGTTTATATTGCTATGAAGCATTTTCATATATGATTACTCAAAATCTTCCTCAGTTAATGGATTCTGCCACTGAAGTTGTAGTTCGTCATTTTATAATGCCATACAACTCAAAATCTTCCTCACACATGTAAATCCCTGTAACTTGGAAATAAGTATGTGTTTTATTCCTAAACATACAACTAACTTGTACTGTGTGAAATGAATGCTATTCTTTCTTAACGTGTTTAGTCACGTCTTTTACTGTGGTATTTCTTCGGTGTCTGAGCTTGTTTCTATTTTAGCTGCAAGTTTCTCAGTAATTCCAGTGTCCTTTCTAACATATACTTTTTTCAATCCTACAACTCCTTAACCTTTCACAATTCATAGGATTGAATTCTGGTTGTTGTGACTTAAGAAAAGGGATTTAATTCCAGAGTCAAATATCTAAATGCAGATGACTATGCATAGTCTGTTTTCCTAGTTTAGTTCCTGGAAAGCTGGATCTCAATTTTATTGATCATACATATATTTTTAAAGCCATTTAAAGACCATGTGGTAACCATGGTAGATGATTCATGACCTAGGTATATAATACAGTGATTTAAAAACTGCTGCTTTAAAAACTGCTGCTCTTCTGTTGCTCAGTTCTGGGTCCCTCACTACGAGAAAGACATTGAGGTGATGAAGCCAGTCCAAAAAAGGGCAATGGAGCTGATGAAGGGTCTGTAGCACAAGTCTTATGAGAAGTGATTGAGGAAGCTGGGGTTGTTTGGCCTTGAGAAAAGGAGGCTCAGAGGAGACTGTATCACTCTCTAAAACTGCCTGAAAGGAGGTTGTAGCCAAGTGGGGGTCTGTCTCTTCTCCTAGGCAACCAGCAACAGGATGAGAGGACATAACCTCTAGCTGCACTAGGGGAGGTTCAGGCTGAACATTAGGACGAATTTCTTCACAGAAATGGTTGTCAAATGCTGGAACAGGCTGGCCAGGGAAGTGGTTGAGTCACCATCCCTAGAGGTATTCAAAAGCCATGTGGATGGGGCACTTGGGCATGTGGTTTAGTGGTGGACTTGGCAGTTCTGGGTTAATGGTAGAACTTAATGATCTTTTCCAACCCTAATGGTTGGAATTCTATGATTCTATGCCAGGAAGGATAGGCAAGGGTATCACAAATAGCATTCACATTAAGGCAACTGAAATTGGTACCTGTTTGACTTGAGCATTGGAGTCATAAAGCAGTTCAACTGATGAGGCGAGAAAAACCCCTTCGGTCCTGCTGGCTGTATTGACCAGCTCTCCACTGACTACAGTGGATGCTTAAGATTCTTAGCGCACATAATCACTGCTACGCTCCTAATAGACATAGGCAAGCTGAATCTTACCTGTGCTGTCTGTTTCTTTTTTCTCCAGATATTTTTTTACATAACCTTTTCCACCTCAGCAAATAATCTTTTAGTTCTATTTTTCTCAAATTCATTTATCATAAACTTAAATACTGGTTTTCTTTTTGTGTCCATCTGTTTTCCTCTCCTCCTAGTTTTCTGTTGTTTATATCTTTCCCACACTAATTGCCGTGGTTGTGATCCATTTGCTCCAAGTTAATTGTTTGCAGTGTAGATACCAATTCTAGAGATCCAGGTTTACCTCCCTTTATAGTCAGTGTAGGAAGACAGGCATTTTTAGAAAGAGATTATGCATTGCTTTATCTAGTAACTAAGAAGACAACAAATACGCTCCCAAGTGCCTATTTTATTCCACTGAAAATTTCTATTTAGAAAAACTCTTTGTGAATACAATGTGAGAGAGCAAGTTGAACAAGTTCTGGAAAGTTAGGGATTTTCCCTGTTTTATCAATAGTATTTAGTGCTCAAACCACAGATGAACTATCTATTTCTAATTTAATGCCAATTATCTAGTAGCACATCCACTCATATTTTACTTTTATACATATAGCCACAATGCTTGACTTACTAACCTCATGTGTGTTTCAAAACACTTTATTAAAAAAAAGAAATGAAAGAAAGACCCCTTGCGTGTAGTTTGTGTGTATTTTGCTGTTTGTTTTGGCATGCTGAAGAATAGAAGAGCCCAGGGAAAGCTCACTCATCTTTTGCAAACTTACCACTTAGCTGCCAATATTTGATCTCCAATCTTACATCTTGTTTATTCTGCTTGTAGTAAATTATCATTATGGCATTTTGCCTTTTGAACAGACTTCATTGATATAAAAATGTGCTTTCATCTGGCCAAGTGAAAAATATGTAATGTCTTGTAACAATGTTTCCAGTGAGAGTTCTTTTAGGACCCTTTTTAAAAATAATGAGATGGACATAACTACAAACAAATGAATATTCAGCAGTGCAGCCATTGTCAGTCCAAAATAGCTTGCAAGTTAATAAGAATGAAAAACAATTCTTGATCAGCTTTTGATTACAATTTTCGAAGTGATCCAAGCAACTCATACAAGACCAGACTTGTAATTTGGTTACTGGACTACAGATCGGCACGCATACTTGTGGCAAATCCCAGCTAATGTAGTGAATAGATTTAACAGTGTAAGAAACATAGAAATTCATAAAATTTCTGTGTGGAAGGAAGAAATTATAAGAATACATTAAACAATGAAAAATTTCAATACAATTAGAAAGGTGTATCAATAATTCCTCTTTATTCTATGTAATGTAGAGTTGAGAATTTAACAGACAGTGTGAAAACAAAAAGGCCCCAAATCTATTTTAGTTTGTTTTAATATATATTGCAATTTGTAGTGATGCCTTACTCTATTTCTAGAATGCACAGTTAACATATGTCAAGGAATATATTAATTTAGTTTTTAAAAATATATATTAATTCAATGTAATAATTCAATATTCTTTCAGGTTCTATTACTTTAAGGAGACTTTTACAGAGGTTTGAACTTGACCCAAACTGTCCACCATTCAGGCTGATTGTCACAATCTCTGTTTCAAATACAACCAGTGAACTCTAATATTACATAATCTGGAGGTATCCCCCAAAATAAGGGAAGAAAATTTCTCTTTTTTTCTCTTGCCCTTAGTGACCTCACGCTCCAGACTTTCTCATCTCTTTGGCAATGCACAATGGAGTGGGAAGGTTATGACAGGTGCTGACAGGACCATCACTCCAATCCCAAAAGAACGTAGTGATACTGTCCATGGTATACCAAAGGGTAGGGATGAAGGTCAATTCAATGCAATAATAAGTACTTTGTAGAGAGCATACCTCTAATTGTCATGGCCTGTTTACAGGGAGCTGTAATGATTATAGAGAAAAATTAAAAAAAAAAAACAATAAAACCCAAAAGCAAACACGAAAGCCCCCCATTCTTAAGGAAAAAAAGCCCCATACTTATTTAGAATTACCTGTGTGTGTACCTCTATGCAATTTGTGATTAGGCGTCCCTGATCTACAGATAAATTATAAGGAAGGTCTGATTCTAGTAGGTTAATATCAAATAAATTGCATGAATTTAAATTCATGCTTTAGGGTTTTGGACAATATCTGCCTGTCAGCAGTTACTTATATATTTGTATGGAGAGCAAATAATTTCATATTTTCTACATGTGAGATCGGAGTGTGTGTATTCTTTTCAACCATCTGGCACCAACTGACCATGGGGTGACCATTTGATCCATGTGGTAGAGTAGCTGAGCCAAGTATATGAACCCTTGGGGGCCAGTATTGTCTAACATCTTAATTAAAAACCAGGGTGATGGGCCAGAGTGCACCCTTAGCAAATTTGCTGACGATACAAAACTGGGAAGAGTGCTTCATACACCAAATGGCTGTTTCTTCAGAGGCCTCTCAAAAGGCTGGAGAAATGGACTGACAAGAGTCTCCTGAAGTTCAGCAAAGGAAAATGACTAGTCTTGCTTCTGGGGAGGAGTAACCCCAGGCACCAGTACCTGCTGGGGGCTGACTGGCTGGAAAGCAGCTCTTCAGAAAAAAACCCAGCAGTATTCCCTTCTGGCAAGGAAGGCCAGCTGCCTCCTGGGCTGGAAAAGCATCACCTGAAGATTGAAGGAAGAGATCCTTTGTCTCAGCTTTGGTGAGTTATATCTGGAGTTATGGGTCAAGGTCTGGTCTTTGCACTACAAGAGAGACGTGGACATGCCGGAGCCTGTCCAGCAAAGTGCTTTGAAGCTAATTAAGGACTGGAGAATTTCTCTCTGAGAGATAGGACTGTTCAACCTGGAGAAGTGGTGGTTCAGGGGCATCTTATACATGTATGTAAATACCTGGTGGGGGAGTAAGGTACAACAGAGCCAGGATCTTCTTGGTGATGCTCAGTAACAAAGGGTGATGTGCACAAACCGAAATTTTGGAAATTCCACCTAAACACAGGGAAAAGCTTTTTTAACTATGAGGATGGTCAAAGACTAAAACAGATTGCTCAGCAAAGTTGTAGTCTTCATCCTTGGAGATATTCTAAACTAAACTGAGCATCACCCTGAGCAACCTGCTGTAGCTTGAGCAGGTGGCTTGGACTAGATGATCTCCAGAGATGCCTTCTAAACTCAGCCATTTTTTAATTCTGTATGACTAATAGTAAATTTTAATGATAAAACTGATATATCTTTTAGCACTCATTATTATTGTCCTAACCAGAGAGAAAAAGAAATATAGAAAGCAACATAAACTGTATTTCTTTATCTGAAATACAGGGTGTTTCTTCTGAATTTTTTATGTGGAAACTTCCAGTCAGCACAAAGGGAATCTTGTCTGGGAGATTTCTTAAATAATGACTGTAACAAAAATCATTGTAATGAGCCTGTTTGGGATAGAATTTTTTTTTCTTCACAGTAACCTGAATGGTGCTGTGTTTTGGGTTTTTTTTCGTTTTTTTTGCTTGGTGGTTTTTTTTTTTTTTGTGATAGAACAATGGTGAAATCACTTCAGTGCTTTAGTTTCACTAATTAGGCTGTCTTTATCTCAACCCACATGCTTTTCTTGGTTTTGTCTTCCAATTCCCTCCCCCATTCTGATGAGGGAAAGTGAGAGAGCAACTGGGTAGGGACTTACCTGTCAGCTGGGTCAACCCACCACTGCAATCATGTAGACCATTTAGATCAAATACAGATATGAGCTCACATAATAATAAAACAAGAACTGAGGCTAAAAACAACTATCACAAACACATTAACTTTAGAAATTCTGTTATATTAAGCAAAGACAGAAATACCATAGAGATTTCATTAAATGTGGAGCTGTATTTTGTATCTGCTAGAGCAAGATTAGTGATATAATGACTCTCAATCACCAAGATTATTTAGATATCATTCACAAAATTACAGCAGTTCCAGACTTATGCTGTTTGAATATCTTACGATAGTATTCTATTTAATTGACTGTACACAACCTAAAAGTGGCAGTTTTGCATAATTATTTTTTATTTCAAATTTACTTCAGATTTACATTTGCATCCGAGAGACCGCAGAGCTAGGAGCAAAAGGGCAGTCAGCATGGCTTGAGAAAAATTGCAGGAGACAATCTTGCTTCTATCATCTGAGTTTTACTGGTAATGCCTAACACTCATGGGGCAAAAAAATTCATTAAATAGGCATGGAACTTACATATTACTTAGCACTAGCAGTCTGTTTGTTATGTAGGACTGATTTGTTTCTTTTGATCATCCCATGCCTTCTCTCCTTGCATCCTCTTAAATCACCTATTCCCTAAATGGGTGTGCAGCTCAGCTATCTGTTCCTTTGTTTGTCTTCACCTGGTGCCTGAAGTCAAAGGACTGAGTTGTACTTTTCAATTACTGAAAATTGCAAGTGAGAAGCAAGGCATATTAGTCCATCGGTTTAGGACAAAACTGGCTTTGCAAAGTGTGTTTCAGATCAAGTATCCTGCTGCAGCATTTTCTCTTTTTGAAATTTATACCAACAGTAAGACTATTTGAATGTAAGAATATTCATTCATGCAAAGTACACTGTTATTGTATATAGGCCAGATACTAGTGCAAAATACTCTGTTTTATTGAAAGGCAGGACCTGATGCCACCTTTCTAGCCACTGCTAGAAATGAAGACAAAGGTCTTATTTTCAGAAATGACAGAACTTTTCTAGCCAGATGCAGCTGGAGCAGCACTGATTTCCCAGAGGCTACTTAGCATCCTGTATTTGATATTCTAGCCACATTTTTGAAAATTTGGACTAGAAGATACCCCATTTTTCCTTGGTTTTATATTCAGAACTATCAGTGAGTAACATGTCTCTAGACTGGTCGGCAGATGTAGGACTACTTCATTATAGGTAGTGGTACTGTTTCCTAATCCAAGAGCAAAAGGTGTGTGTGCATCAGCTCCTACACACTACCCTGAATCTACTAAGTATTCACCAACATAAACACCAGTTTGTGTTCATCTCAGGATTTATCAAGCATTAGGTGCATTGCTTAGAATGAGCTTTTGGAGATTAATTTTTCCCAATAAAATTAATTTAATATAAACACTTTGTAGCATTTGGGTAAATTCATTGCTTTTTCTAAATCTTCTGCCTAACTGGCTAGACTACATGAGTCAGTTTAAGGAAAGCTATTGCACAGGAGGTCAAATCCACCCATAGGAATTCAATTCATTTTAGTCACCTGTATGTTCACAGGACAGTTTCAGTCACTTATGCAGCTCTTACTGGTAAATGTGAAAAACTCAAGACTAAAGAATTTTTTCTTGGCAAATGGTTGAGTTTTATATTTCACCCTTACAGTCACTCTTATTGTGCTTCCCTCAGTGGTAATGCTGAAATAGTTCTGAACTAGTAAAATAAACCTCTAAAAAGTTTCAAGCAGATTTTCTTGATTTAAAAATGATGATTTATGATTATGTGAACTAGGTTTAATATGCATTAGGAATTCAAATGCTGTTGCAATAATTTTTTAGTAAAAGCTGCTTTTTAGAACTACCTTTGCACATTCTCTCCACAAGCAATAATTCTTCATCTATAGAGTAATTTATTTCTTCTGGTTTTAATATGTTACAGATGAATGGTTGTATGTCTTTCCTGTTAGAGCATTACAAGACAGGCCACTTTTGCATTAGGCTGGTACTACAACAGATACCTGTGGTGCTCTTCATGGTTCATGTGGTACTAATTTAAATGGGAAGTTGCACATATTTCATTGAAACACTTGGTAAAGCCAGCTTTCACAGAAGGGTGCAAATGATGGACTGTTCTCTGTGTGCAGCTGAACTGCTCTAAATGTGTCAGTGAGGGTTATGGATCATTTCATTCACCCATCAGCTCTGGTCCGCTGTGTGTACAAATCACAGTATAGTGTCATCCAACAGAACATTCCTGACAATACTAGAACATTTATAGTACTGCCATTTTTAATATGAGTTCTGCAACCCTGTTTAAATAGTATTACTTCTTTAACTCTTTAAACTCGGAATTTGAAATAATTTTTGATTTCATTCTCTGTTAGCTACAGTGTCCCCAATTTGGACCCTTTGCTCATTTTTCTTGCCTTCATGGCTAGTGGGAAAGGAAATAAGAGACACTCAAGGTTAAAGGTAAGTTACATCTAGGACCTACATACAAGAAACTTTCAGTCTTCATAAATGGTATGTTATTTTCTGGTTTTTTTTCTTTTTTTTTCCCTTAGAAATGATCTTTGGATAATTCAATATCCCCCAAGCATACAGTGCCTTTAAATATCAAACAGTCCACCTTCATTCTCTGTCAAGAATTGATTGAGTTGATGATAAATGTTAAGTGATTAGTGAACCTTTTGTCTTATTGTCAGGATGAAAAATATTCTTGGCAGTTGTACTATAGTGTTTTCACATTACCTAGGCTTTACAGCTGAGAAAGAAATGAAAGAAATGTAAAGGAAACCTTGCTAATGGCTTCTTCTCTTGGATGTGAGAAACCTAGTATAATTACAATTATTGTAAAAGCAAAGGCACGTATTTTGTTTAGGGAGTGGTCAGCTGTTTTGTTGCTTCTTTTCTCTTACTTCTGTGTTAGGATCTATCCCTTCTATTCCTAATCAAGCGTTGTGAGTATTCATTTTCTCCTGAAGAACTGGTGAACTTAAAGGTGACTTACCGCACTGAAGTTTTAAGTCGCTGGAGATTGTCAGGCTCCTAACTCAGCCTTCCAGGTTTCTCCATGTACTGTAGGAAGACCCATCCTCTATGCCATGGACCAAAACCAGGTGTTTAAACTTACATAATGTGAAAATCTCCTAGTTGACCAACTGTGGATTTAGAAGCCTGTATATAAGAAATAGGGCTTGAGAAGTTTGAGTACAAATATTGACCATTGGTAATATCCCAAATTAGTTTACTATAATGTAGCCCTCCAGAGTGCTAATTTTGTTTCAGTGTTACTTCATGCACCTCATTTCTGAGTTTATACAACACTCTGTCATTCTGTGTATCTTCTAGATACACAGGGTTTGCTCTGAATGCAGCATTTTTAAACAAACAATGCAGAAACCAGAAATATTTTTTTTAATTGAACAACATAGGATTTTTCCTGAATGTGACTAAGCCTGCAAATCCATCCTGACTGATAACATCAGAAAAATTTCTAACACCGCTAACCATTTTCATTACTTGAAAGTAAGATCCTGGATCATCATTGGCAAACACTGTATGTGTAAAGATATTAACCACTGAATATGGGTTACTTATTCCCATCTAGCTGTTGCAGAAAGTACTCCTCTATGGACAACAATAGCAACTGTCAACAATTGCTTTATTTTTGCTGTCTCAAACCCATGCTCATGCGGCGTATACATATTACCAATGCAGCCACGAATAGGATCATAATTTCTCATGTATTTTTTTAGTATTAATTTGAATTTAATATTGCTAAACTTTCTCTTAGCCCTTTCACAGAAACTTAATTTTTTCAGTGCTTTTAGGTACCAGATTAGAGGTAGTTTGTGGAGGCCATTCTCCACAGCCACACAGTGACATCTTTCTTCTGCTTTTTCTTCCCTTCCTGTTGATAGGATGCAATGCTCAAGAGGTTAAAACAATAGGAAGATGGGAGCCAAAAAATTTAGCTCTTTGTTTGGATGCAGGATTACATTGCTACTGATTATCATGCAGGTTTCAGACTATATTTTAATGTAATTTTTCCTGTGGTAAGAACTACTTACTTTATTCTCATATTTAATTTCAGGGTAAGGGCCAAGTTCTGCAAGGTTTGAACAAAATTTCTTGTTAGAATTTTTAAATTACAGATAATTAGTATGCATTTTATTTGACTTGTGAGTGACATAATTACGTCTTAGATGCTCTTAATCCAGCAAAAGCTTTTGCTTCTAAGCTTTTGATTTTTCTGTACATTTAAAATTAAACACACAAAAAAATCACACTCTAAAAAAAAGAAAATTATTAAGTTCACTATGAGGATAGTTTTGATCTTAGTTTTTCTCCCATTGACTTCAGTGAGAGCAATGTGAATTACTATTTTTGCCTATGGAAGTTAATGAAACTCCAAACTGGTATCAGTAAGCCTGTCAACATAAAATAACTAAAGGATTTGATCATATTTATGTCTTTTGGCCCTGTGAGATTATTACTGGGGTTTTTTTTATTTGTTGGCAACATCTCCTCTCAGAGCTAGAGGGCAAAGGTACACTCTTGGCTTTTGCAGATATGAATGCTGTGTTATGGAGACACTCCAGCTTCTCCTTAATAAACCCTAAAAATACCATTCATCCCCCCTGTAAGTGAAAAGGAAAGCCATTATACTTTCCAATTTCTGAAATTAAAGTTGACAGACAATGGTGATATGCTCTGAATATATGATTGAAATTATTTGCAAGATTAAAACCCATAAATTACTCTGTTTCATATCATGTGTAAATAACATTTCTTTCTGCTCCTTTATACTAGGCTGTTTGGGAACAGTCACTTTTTCTTTAAAAAAATCTATTTCTTAAAAATGAGACATGATTTCTTGCCAGGGAAGCTGACAGAGAAAAAAAAATGGTGATGGAGAAGATTCTTTTCATCTGCTTCTGAATGATCACTGTGTGATGCTGCTTCCTAAATTCCCTAGCTAAAAGCCAGCCTCACTACAGAAAAATTACTCATATCCCTTTCTCAAATTGAGTAATGGCAAGCAGAGACTCTTGGAATATGTCTATGCCTCACAATGAAAGTCTGTGTTGGACGTACTCTAGCGCACTCTGAGCAAGCTGCTAAGTCTGTAGAGCGAGGATACAAGCATGTGACGCAGAAGCTATAAAGCCACATTAAAGTAGCATAGCCCTGACAGACAGGACTAATAAGCCCATATGCAGTACCTCCTGCTCCAAAGATAACCCACTACCAAATTGCTTGGGTACTGCTGTGTGGGACTTCACACACAGACAGTCTTGTCAAATGCCACACAGAAACTTTATCCTCTTCTTTGTTTTTTCTGCGGGAGGAGGCTTATGGCTTCAGCTTTAGACTTTAGAGCAGTATAGCTGTGTATTTGAAAGGCTGTAGAGAGATGGGGCAAATAAAGAAAAGCATAAAAGAAAATTTCGTTGAGGGGGGAAGTTCAGCATGGCTTGCTGTGGCTACTGCATCTAAATCACAATCTTTTCCATGGGGAGCTCCCATTTAGGAGGCTTGCAAACTGTTGATAACTATGAATTTTCCAAAAGCAGCTTTTTTGTTTGTTTTCTTCTACTCAGTGTGTACTCGTGTTGTGCACCAAGCAATTGACCTATATAAACCTGTAGAGAAACATGATTGCCAGTGACACATAGTTGTAAGAAGTCCAACATTATCTTGAATATGTTGTAGTGATTATTTGACAAAGTATTAGTAATGCAGGTTGTGTTTGACAAAAGCAATAATGATGAAAAATACGATTAAAACTTTAAGGACCTGGCCATATTTTACAAATACTGATTGCTTAATCACCACTTACCCATTGACCAACATTACTCTAAAAATGAACATTTGTTTTCAAGGAAAGATTGCAAGTTCCAAACTGGTTAACAAAACATTAAATGAGTTTTCCCTTTTCTGTTCTACAAGTGTTCATTTTTGAGCCCTAGTACATCGTATTCCTACATCTCACACAGTTATGCAATGTGCAGGTTAGAATTAGTTGAATTCCTAACCCATGAGAGAATTGTGAACTCTTTTCCCATTGATATTCCACAAAGGAAGTGAACTTGGAAACTAATGTGGTTTTAGGGGAAAACCTGAATAGAGGCTTCAATGGCGTTCAGTTTTCAGGAGTTGGCATGTTGTTCAGTTTTGTCCAATTATCAATAAATAAGAGGGATTAGCTGCTGGTAATGGTGCAGTGGACAAAAGATGTGGGTCACATGCAGTGAATTCAGAAAAGTGAGAGTGTACTTAAGAAAAAAAAGCTTTTCTAAATTAGTAATAGAAAGAGATGATTATGTTAACTGTTTAGTTTCTAAAGTAGATAAATCCTGATGATATGAATTCACTGCTGAATTATATCCTGAGTGATACGTCAAGGTTCATCTAACTTTCATCTTCTTACTACAAAATAATCATTTAGCTCTTCATCTAACTTGCTTCACAAAAAGCCAAGGCTTTGGAAATTGATGAATATGACCTTGAGAACTGAAACCAAAAGAAAAGACAAACAGAATAGAAGTAAAACTTCAACTGATTAAAATGTAGATTAATGATTTTAGAAGTTTAAATGTCACTCTGTCTATTTGCCTGAAATTTGTCCTGAAAAGAAGACTAAAAATGCTCAAGTCCTTAAGTACAACATGTGAGCTTTAACAGAAGGTGCTCAGTACAGAAAGTATGTTGATTTATGTCAGGAACAGTCCCCTAGCTTTTATATTCCCTCTTTCAGCATCAATTTGAGCAGTGAGGTAATCAAAGTTAATTAAGAAAAGTTTGATATTTAGAGTTTAGAGATGCAGATGCTTTGAGACTGATATTTCACACTGTCCAGAAATCTGAGAAACTGTAGATCAGAAGTGATTCATACTCACAGATTAGTTTGGAGGCTCAGAGCAGGGAATGAAAAAGCACCTCCAGCTGAGCACATAGTCTAGATATCCAATAAATCTTTACCTCACTAGTTCTCCAAGTGAACAGCAGAGAAGGAAACAGTAAGGCATGTAAGGGCTCAGCAACCAAAATTTTAGCCAGTGGAACATTATTTGAAATATGACATTACACACTATGCCATCAACTGATAATCCCTATTGGACAACACTTCCTTGTAGCATTTTGTACACAAGTAGTTTCTATTCAATACATTATATGTCTGAATGAATATTTTGTGGGAGGAGTGAGAAGAAAGATTACAGTATTTGCAAATTTTTTCATTTTAAAACCCCAAGTTTTCTGCAAGCTGGCCTGATGTACTCTCAGCTTCTCTTCAGTACATGGAAATTGATATTTCCAGTTAGTTTAAAGCCCTAGGTAACATGACAGGCAGAGAAATGTCCACTGGTAGTTCTGTTGTTAAAAGTAACTGGCTTAGTCAGATGCCTCTTAAACATCCTTTCATTGTACTTTGAGGGTGCCAGAAATGAGGATACCTCTGTCTGCTTTGTATATTAGTTTTTGCCAATGAGCATCAAAGAAGAAAAAAAAGACATGTTTAGGCAGCTTGCTCCATGAAAAAAAAGTCACCAGCATCTTACAGATATCCTTTACATGCCTTCTGTGTTCTCGGGACAAACATTCAAAACATGAGGGTGTAGAGTAGGTGATGGACTGAAGGTACTAAAGCAGAGCTCCCCTGTTTCTTCCCATGGAACTTATCAGTGTCTCTGCCATTTAGGGACCGTGCTGATGAACTTTCAGGAGTTTACCACTTTTTCAATCAACTACCATATGGTAATAAACCCAATGCACATAGCAAGGCATGTTGTTCATTTTTGATTAGAGGAGTTTGGAGACACATATTCCATTTTATGAACTAAAATACCTACTGCACTTGGCTTGTGGATTGTACTTTTCTCAGGTATATGGCCTGGAAAATGGCTGATCTGTGCCAAGTAAGTGATGTTTATCAACATGCAGCTTTTTATGAACGCAGAGGAGAAAAACGAGTATAACAGGATTATAAAGACTTGAATCAAATCCAGACGAACTGTTCCTGTTTTCTAATCTGCAAACATGTAAATACTGTTATAGCTCTGAAAGTAGAAAAATAATATAACTTCCCAAATAAAATTCTATTAAACTTTGCAAAGTTAATTAATGTAATAAATATGCCTGTGCTGTATAAGGTGAGAAACCTAACACTATTATCTCTTCCTATTTTCTTCCTGGATAATTCAGTACCATCAGCAGTCTTAAGGCCTTGAACCAAATGCAGTGCAATCACTTAACTATCACCACCCAAAGCTAAGTATTTCAGGAATACAGAGCAGCAAGTTATAAACAAAAAGTGATTATGATTATATTGAGTAAAGTTTGTAGCCAGGATTTTCTATTGCAGTTTTATAGTAGAAGGTAGTATAAATTCCTTATTAAGAGGCTATAATTACTGGAAGTAGTATAGAATGTTTGCTTTATGAGACTATGATACTATAATAAATGTGTCAGTGGAGGAGATGACTGAGAAAAGTTAATGACACATATAGTTAAGAACTAAATCCTCTGCAGTTTGCAAACCACATCCTATGATGTCAACTAATCTTGACCTCTTAGTCATGCTCTATTGATAATTAACTGATTCACTGACTAGGGCTATCTTAAAAAAATTGGATATTCCATGAATTAAGTATCCCATGTATTTTGGAGAGGAAAAAAATGTGCTACTGAATATATTGGTTCTGGATGGATATATCGCTTTTTGTCTGAATTTCAACAATTCAAAAGATAGTGTCTTTTCTCATCATCTTTCTTCATAAGGATATCCTTTTATGAAGTATCATGCTTGAGACAGCAGAGGATCATAAATAAAAGCAGTCCTTTTTCTTCCCCTTTTGAAGAAGAAATATACAGCTCTTCATATTTGCTAGAAGTTTCTGGTGCTTTAGTTAGCTGTACAACACCAGCAAATGGTCCATTCCAATGGACTCTCATTGTGCAACATTTTCTCCCACCAATCCAGTAGACTCTGTTGAGAGTAGTGTAGTGCTTGTTACAAGTAAAGGCTTGTTACAAGATCCAGGCTTGCTACCAAAAGTTTTCACTCGCTGGCTGATGGTGTCACTGAGAGGCTGTCTCTGTGATCAGAGAAATGAGGGAAAGGGAAGGCAGTGTCAGTCTGCAAACTCCTCTCTGTTAGGAGGGTTCAGGGCAGTTTAGTGACTCACAGGCACAAAACAGAAAAGAAAACAGGGACCTGAAGTATCTAATGAAAGATGTTTACAATTCAGTCCATGTTTTTGTCCTGATTGATTGAGGACTTCTGTCATATCAAATCCAAGTTTTGTGACTAGTGGCTCCTATAGTCTCCATAAATGAGTAAATTCTGTATTCAGTGCTTCCACAAAGTTTCCTAAACATTATCCCCACTAATGGCATTCGCTTCATGCAGTAGTTTGGTTATTCACTTTCTGAAGTTCCCTGTTCCCAGACATGCTAATCTGACCCATACTTTCACTAGGCTTGCCATTCCAAATTTTATAACATTGATTTTATGAATTTTATTCTGATTGACACCACTAAAATGTAATTCAGTATTCATCAAATAAAATATCTAGTATGTTGACAATATTTTAGTGATATTGGGATAGTGACACCAATAATATATGACTAAATATTTACCCTGTTCTTAACAGGGAATGCTGGATTATATGCCTAAATGGAAGACAGTCCTTTGCTCAGCCTGAGCTACTGCTATCTGTCTGCTGGGGAGAAAAGAAATAGAAATGTAATTTACTCCTCTTTATTGTTGCTATTGTTGTATTTGAGAAGTTATTAAAGGTTTGTTGGGGTTCCCCCCTCTTTTTCTTTTATTTACTACAGTGGTGACACTCCAGTATCGATGGCTAGAATTTGCCATATTAAGAAATATTATATTTCTTAATATGTGGTCATATATATGCAAGTAGTAGAAGACACTTGCACACTTAATTCTTCTCAACAGTTTTGGCAAGTGGGACTCACATTTTATCTTTCCTATAACTAGACTTTGTTTTTAATACACCACATTTAATTCTGGAATACACACCATTTACTTCTGGAATCTCCTTTAAGAGCTGGGTTAAAAGAAAGGCAAAAATAGATTCTCTGCTTCAAAAAGTGTATGAAAAAAGAAACAAGCAGAGAAAATACATATAAAATAAAATAAAATAAAAAGAAAGGTAGCAGACACACACTTGTGTTTGATTCCATGTGCAACACTGTGATATGGATCTACTTTTCTACTCATTTGTTTAGACAGGAAATAGTCTTTTAGGCTAGACTTCTTCTTTTACACAGATGACAATGACGCCCAAGTATATGAGGGGCCTAATGGAACAGTTAATCTATCTATGAGGTAATACATTAATTATTGTAAGTAAAAGTGCAGAATTTAGTGCTCTGGGCTTTCATTTATTGTTCATTATTCTTTCTCCCTTTTAACAGTTCTGCCTGTGCTTATGGATATGCACATGCATTGCCTGACATTCCATTGTATATTAACTAGTCACTATCTTATTGCAATGTAAGGTGTAAAGAGCCAAGCTTAGAAAGTGTAATGGAACTAAACCTAAATTCATTCTCCAAGGGCTATTGACAAAAATGACTAGGTTGAAATCATAATTTTCCAAGGAGATTTTTAATTTAAAAAAAAAAGAAAAGAAAATTGTTTTTAAAAATTAAATTAAAATTTCAAATTTTTGAGTTTTCATTAGAGCTGTTTCAATAAAAAGAATTAGGCATTTAAGGTGCCTGAACAGCAGCCTATGACCATATTGCACTTCATGCATCACTTCACACATTGCCTGTTCCCCAAACCCTTGCATCACCTTTAGCAAACACATTTCAGCATATGTATTTCATTTGTACCAGAAAAACATCCCCTAAGCCCACCACACTGCATCTGTGTGCAAGATTTGCAAGCTGTGGATAAGCGTTCTGTGATTGCTGAGGCTGGAGGAGAACGAGGAAGAGCAGAAGTCTTCTCTAGGTGAGAGAATTTACCTCACCAGTTAATTAACAAGAAGAACATAGAGGCCTGGTTCTGCATGACTGTAGGAGACCTATAAGTCACTCCTGCAGTGGTAGGGACTGCACAGAGCCACAACTGATGCATGGGTGCACAAGACAGAAGACGCAATGAGGTGAAAGCATCCACAAAAATGAGCAAAGGTTCAGCTCTGAAAGTGCTCACTTCAATTTTGAATATTCACATAGGACAGTTCCTCAATAAATAGCCAGAATGGTAAACCTTTCTGCATAAAAAAACTTCATCCTACAATTTCTGAGCAACTGGTGGTGCAAATAGGAGCTCTCCCACATACAGATCCTTAGGTGTCAGATAGCTTCCTACGCATTGGGCGCAATTCCCTGGCAAAGTGCAATTCTTCCCAAGCTCAAGATGTGGAAGAGGGTGATGGAAGTCCTCGAATAGTTGATGCTCTGTGCTGAGAGAAGATCTTCAGCTCTGCAGCCACATCAGGAGTTGTACCACCATTCTCAAGAACATGAGAAAAGCATTCTTTTTTATACTAGTGATGTCCTTCTTGCATCCACAAAGCCATGTTTCAGTTTACTGTCATATACTGGCAGCCTTGTAAATGTCTCCTGGAATAGTGCCTCTTCCCTCTTCTGAACAGGTAGCTCTCAGCCTCCTTGTTGAAAAGCTCCTCCAGCTTGTAGAAAGGATTCCTGTTAATGAGGGATGGAGGACATAGAGGACACGAGTGGTGGTAAATGGACCAGATCACACACACTACCTAGAAGGACATGTGCTGTTGCATACAGGAACTTCAGGCAGGGACCTTCACAGCTGTGAGCTTCCCAGACTTCATGTGCATGTACCCTATCCTACACTAACAAACTAGAGGTTTTCCTTTATTTTTCCAAATGGGACAGTTAACTGCAGCCCAAAGGCTGTTTTCAACAGAATGAGCAATCAGGGAAAGTCTGAAGGTACGTTCAGCATGTTAGTCACAGAGACATGGGATTTACTACTAGATTTAGAGGCCTAAAGATTCTTTCATATAAGGGATGCAGATGTGTATGTGTCTGAGAGATCATGGAAGTTTAAATGTGCACTTTCTTACCCCTTTCTTTCCAATATTTTCCTGATCTTCTCATCCACTGAAACGTGAACATGTATATGTATAATGACATATATGTGTGTATTTATATATAAATATATTTATATGTGTGTGTTTATATGAACTTGAGCTTCTCCTTCTCTGACCCTTGCATGAACAATTTATGGGCCAGTTATATACCTTAAAATAACTGAACTTGATACAGATAGACACGGATAAAAGGATCACTAGCTACACCAACTGGTCTGAGAATCCTGTTCTTGCTAAATAGATAATAAAATACTTAAATCAAGATTCAGTATTCCAATCTGAATGGTTTCAGCTGAAAAAAAGATCTTAATGCTGGAAGTCCAAGTAATACAAAAACCTTTCAGAAAAGCCCATTGTTGTAAATAGATCTGCACCTGTGGGAAAGATCAAAGTCATCATGTCTTTTCCTTTGAACTGCATTCTCTTTTATCATCCATTTTTCTTCTATATGTTTATATATAAAAATACAATATTATTAGCACTCTGGCATCTTTCCACCGATATAATGAGTTAATCCAAGTCAGAGCAATAGATCAATGAAATTTTCTTTGGAGATATTAGTGTAAGCAGAAGGTATTTATTTGCCTGTTCCTATCCAAAAGCATGATGGCAGAATTTTCAAATGTTTCCAGAGAGGTCTGCTTCCACTAAAACCACTGTTGCTTCAGAAATTCAAACTCTACTTCTTCAGAAAATCACACATAAATTTTCCATTAGTGGATCTTTCTCCCACATTGTCCTAGGACTGAGCAAGATATAGATATTATGAATAGATACTATAAAAAGTTAGTTCAGAAGTTTTTCTTGTTCTGTGAGTAACTATGGGTGGAGATAGGCTGGTTCACGTGTGGTACAAATATATTCAGTGATACCAATTTCCTGTAGTGTTTGCCCAATAGATTGCTCATAAATATTAATGTTTGTTTAGCTGGGATTTTTTTTCCATGTTACCAGTACCATTTTAGGGAATAGTCATAGATTAAAGGCCACATTTTGACAATCTAGCAAGAAAAATCATTCTAAGACTTTCAAATATTAACATCCTTAAAAGGAAGTTAAATATGCATTTCTTATCCATAACCCCATTATTAATGAAATGGTATTGTTGAGGTGTTCCTTTTCAGAGAGTCTGAGAAAGTAAACTACATCAACCTTAAGCTAAGTTCTTCACAAAAGATAGCAATGTATCATGAAGGGTGACTATTCACCTCAAGAAAAATGTCAAAACCCCATATACCTTTTTTTCCCCCTGTAAGCACATCTAAACTGTTAAAAATAGGAACAAGATATTCAACAGAAGATAAAATCAAAGCAAGACTTGCCCATAATGAGTAAAAAGAATACAACCTATTAAATCAGTAATACTGAAAACATCTAAGAATGTCATTGACAATATCAAGTGTTTGAATTTTGAAGACATTGAGCTCGTCTGTCACATTCACATACCACAGTCGTAGCAGGAAGCTTACAGTAAAAAAAAAAGGTCCATAAAATTGTCTACATGGCATGATGGAAGTCAGGCAAAAAAGGTTGTATGACAATTTCCCCTTGTTCTCTATTTTGCAAATCTCTTTTCCCTTGATAGGGAGTGTTTTGGACATGCCAATTTAGAATAACCTTTGTAAGTCATCCTGTTGGGAAGACACAATTCTGTTCAATGTTTGATTGTGAGCAATCTATCAGTTCAGATCTTGCAGGGATTAATGAGTGGAAACATACAGAGCATGCAGAGCAGTCTATCATCACAGCTTTTGACTCTGAGAGCTTGAAGAAAATTATTCCCTTTTTCTTAGGATACAATGTACTGTATCCTATAGTCGTTGTACCTCTCTCCGCTACAGAATGATATGCAGGAGCTCAGACATCCTGCACACTCCTCTTAGGAGTTTTAATGCACATCTTTAGGATCTTTGTGTGACAGCAAAATGACAGTGGCATCTTTATTTTTACCACAAGCCATACAATGGTCACAAGAGAACATGTCCTTTATGATGACCTGTGAAACACCAATATCTTATCCATGCTAGTAAGTTAAGAGTATAGCTTAACTCCCTCTGCTTGCAGCTACATTGGAAGTATTACAAGATCCTTCTTACTCTCATTTATTTCCTGTGGCATTATAGACAAAGTCTTTTCGTGGTATTATGGACAGAATTATCCATGATAACTGAAAGTGTAAGGGTGATATTTCTAATAAACTTTTAATGAGACGTCCTCTGCACTCTCGGCAAAACCAAAACATTACACATATAGAAATTCCTTGCACATAGGGCTACCTGCTCTGCCTGTATTTTTGTTCCTCTAAGCTTTGCTCAGTTACTCTAAAGATTTCACTTGGGTCCCCTGAAGATATAAGGATTGTATCCAGTCATAAGTTATAAAATGATCTGCATTTCCCAAAAGAACGTGAAAGGTATTTATGATATTTGCCTTATGCACTCGCGCATCTAGACTGCATGTTTTTCTGTTAACTAGAGCCATGAGTTTCTCCTTTGTTGCTATCCTTCTGTAATATCTACTGCACTTCTGCCACTCCGTGTAGAGCTCTTTGATATAAATCATCTTTCTACTTTTAGCTTTACTGATGCTTATTTATTTATTTTATGTATAGTTTGTGCTAGAACATATACACACATACGAGGTAAATATGTGCACTTTAAAGGAATTTAAAAAGTAAAATCCAAGTGTCATGTATTAATCTGCATTTAGTGAAATCAGGCAGCAATTCAAACTGAAAAGGAGATGACCACAGAAATCTTTGTAAAATTCCTCAGGAAGATACGAAAAGGGAGAAATACATTTATGGGAGTGTTTCTTAGTATGGCTTATAATATAACAAGTGGAAAAAAAGAAGGATCAGTGATTCATTAGAAACTATTTTTCATTCTTATGAAATATTAAAAGAGAAAATGAAAGAAAACACAGTAAAATCTCATTTACTCCAAAGAAGCATAGACTTGTCAAGGATATTATCATCAGGATTTGAATTTTCTTCCACAGTTAACTGGATTTCTCTCTTGGCTAAAAAGGAATTTCAAAGCATCATTAAAATAAAACAGCCTCATAAAAAAAACCAAAACCTTAACTCTTCTAGAATGAATCTGACCATTAGAAAACACTTTTGCAGGGCAAGGTCAGCAGCTTCCTTGTTAATTTTGGGTAGTCTAGAGGAGGAAAGAGTAAAATAAATACACATCATTATGCCTTAGTACTAATGCATTGTTATTATTTCATTTCTCATACTTAAAGAATTCCTACTGAAGAATATCTTCAACTAAACACTTTGGAAGATATTTTTCACACTTCAAGCAGATTGTAAAGATTCCAAAAGTTTTGTTTAGCGTTCATTTTTGTGTGTGACTTTATTCTGAAATAAGATCCCTCTTTATCAGATCCCAGAAAACTATTACTAAAAATGATGAGAAGGGCAGAAGAAAAGCATGATTTTTTGGATAATCTCCCAAAATACAAAATATGAGGGCTTTCCTACTGAAGTCTTTTCTCCTGGAAACCATCATGGTAAGGACAGCTGAGTAGGACAGTATTTTCCCAACAACCCAGATTTCCAGCAGCTGCAACTGATTTCTCTCAGGGTTGAGAAACTTATGCAAACAGATGAACTGCAGGAAAAAATGTGGCTGCGTAAAGTACCGTGTATAATTCCAATAATTTCAAAGTATTTGTTTGGGGTTTGGTTGTTTATAAACAGTTCTTATTTAACACAGTCTCTAATACAAGATTATTTTGAACTGGATCCAAATTTGGAATTTTTTAATTAAAAATGTCTAAATGGGATATTTGACCACTTAAAAAGTCTTCATTTACAAGCCTTTTGAATCAGAAGGTTATTCAAAAATGCTTATTTCCTACACACAGCTTCATTTCAAACAAGTGGACATTTTGTAATTAAAAAATATTATAAAAAATTGTTTTGAGTGCAGAAATTCTTTAAGTCATACAAATTAATTCAGACATTGCAGAATTGTTTCTACTTTATTTCGTGAAGAAATCTTGATGGAATATCCACTTCCAAGACTGCAGTAGATTTACTTATCTTTCATTCCTATCTAAGGGTCGTGCTGTTGACCTGCAAGCAGGACTCCTCATTGACATCGATAGAGGATTCATTCTAGCACTTGTATTACCTTCAGTGTTGATAGCAATAGTTGCTACTGTTACCTGTATTAGCCTATAATGGACTAATTGTGCTCATAGCAAGCAGTCTCTCACGTTGAGGTTGGATTCAGCACCTGGTTAGATGTTAGGGCAGCACTGCACAGTGAAATCTTCCTTCAAAAGGACAAATTTTTTGACAATGCTGAACTCTGCCACAGATATTGGGTCACGAGTAAATGATCTAGGGTATCCAACAGAGATGTCAGAGTACATAACAGTTGCAGCATCTTTAGACTTTCCTCTCTATAATGTTAGTGTTATTGATACTGCATCTTTTAAACCTCTGGAGAATAGTTAGATCAAGAGTAAGACATGCCTGAAGCAGATGCTGCACAACTCGAGAGAAAAAAAGAAGGTTTTTATGCCACGAAATGTTGGAGTTCGATTTCTTAATCCCTCTGAGAAGTACTTTTCTTTGAGTAACATCTCTGACAAGAAAATGTGTAAAGTACTACCTGGGCAATGTTCTAAAATTAGAAACATATATATATATATATGTATATATATATGTGTAATCATTTATGTGTGTATACATTATTTATGCATATATAATCAGGTGTTTTAAAGAATTTCTTAGGTTTTAATGATACCCTCATTAGTTAATATCCTACCAAATTAAATTAGGCAATTATTAATGCAGAATATACTTCTTATCCTACCCCACCAGAACCATCAGCCACTGGGACTTTATTTATGCCTATTGCAGAGCCTATTCAATCAGTTCCCATATCACCCCCCCCACTACCTCACCTGTCATTTCCACCTAAGACACACAGCTCTGCACACACACACAGAGAAACTCAGCATTTTCAGCAATCAACCAAATAGCCTGAAGTGAAAGACAAACAAGATGCCTGGAGCAATATTGCTTGATTAACACTGAATAGTTCTTTAAAGTGATCACATGAACTTTAATCTAAAAGATTGCTTTGAATTGTTAAGGGTGGAATCTGTTGCTATGAGAGTTGTCAAACAACTGTGGTGAATTTAATGTGTAATAGATGATAACCTTTGTCGGTTTTAATATTGAATTCCATGTTACTGATCCTAGTAAATAATCCTTACCTTCCCCTAGTGAATACCTGCTATATCCCAAAGCTCTACACAGTACACAGAGACATTTTAGTAGAGCGTTTTTCATGTAAAGCACACATACTGTATAGATCTGACCTCATCACTGGTTGCCTCAGGCTATCTCCTGTATACCGTCTGTTTTCTTGATTTTATCCTGAGGTTGTCATTATCTAAGGTTTGTAAATATTTCAGAAATTTGAGACTTGTATAGCTATTGCAAATGCCATATTGCTATTATACTGAACTTTCAGTAGCATTCAGACACTCATTTTTCTCTGTTTTCTCTATTTTAGTTTTGGATGACACAAATTCTACAATGCATGATTTAACTGTAATTGAATTTGCAATCTACTTACAGTCATTTTAACCAAAATAATCCAGATAGGCATAATTTTGATCTCAGTTAACAAAAAACCAATATATGTTGTTGCTTTATATTGTGCTGTTTTGTATTTAACAAAGTGCTATATAGATTTTATGGATATTTTATGCAAGTTTATGCATGAAACTCAGCTGTTTGTAGAAACTGCTGACCTCTCAATTGAAGGGAAAAAAACACAGAACAAAAACTGAAAATCCTTTTGTCCTTTAAAAAACCATAGGAATGTAGTATGTATCATAAAGGACACGTGTACTCGAAACAGATTAGAGGAAGTACAAAATTGGTTTCTTCCAAGAATTTTAGTCTATATGAATTTCTTTGTATTAAAGCAGCCATCATTTACTGAATATATTTGCTTTCATGTAATTATGTATATATACGTAGAAAAGTATCTTGTATAAAGCAGAAAGCTTCAGAAGCCCTATAAAATCTGCTTTGAAAATCATGTGTGGCATGAATTTTGGCAGGATTATCACCGCATTCATTTTTGGAAGTATACTCCATTTTTTATATCAGAGCCTGTATTGTAGCAATAATTTACTCTGATATTAATATTAGTATCCAATTTTCATATCAGATTCTTCATTCTAGTATAATTTAATCCCGTATTACATTACTAGCCATACCTGCCTACTTCATTCTACTTTTGTAGTTACCTTCAATACACTTCTTTTTAACATTCATTATATTAAGACTGTGTTGATATGAAACGAAATAGGATAGAGAGAAGAATGTGTATACTGTAAAGGAAGATGTATTGTGATGATAGGGAGACTTTAAGAGGGTTTATGGATTTTTAAGATCCTACTAAATATTATTATAATTATTTAATTAACTCATTTATATTAGGATCAGAAAGTTCATTTGCTCTGCACTAATATAAGCTTCACAGACAAGAAGGAGAAGTCCTTGAAATTTTGTTTAGCATGTTATTATATTAAGTCATGTAGATTTATATACTTTATATGAAACATTCAGAAGTGGAGGCAATAATTTGTAAATGACATGAGAAAAAGAAATCACAGTATATTTTCTTTTCAAAATATTTAGTGTCTACAATTCATCTGTGAACCAAGTAAATCGTGGCTTCTTCAAGTGCAAGGATCGAAACCAATTACCATTAGTGACCATCGGGTGCAGCCGATCCTTTCTGTCCCGTTGCCTGAATCTCAATGATCTCCCAAGTGTGCCCATGCAATTTAACAGGAAGATCAATACACCACGGCAGTTAGCAGCAGCTCTCTTGAAGTGCTTCACAAAACATGCTACATTTCTCTACCGAATAAATGTCAAAACATTCCAACAGCTACAATTCTTGGGAGAAATTGTTCTTGTGAAACATTATTGACATACTTTAACCCACATTTCCCACTGCTCTCCAGCTTCCTACAGGCCAGTCGATTCTGATTTGGCAAGGGCCACATCGACACATGTCCCCTGCTGACTTTGTCTGTAGGCATGAAAGATATCACAATGCAGTGCAGAAGTCCTGGGTGTCAGGGGTCGGTGGTCTAGCTCTGACCCAAGGTCAAGGTGACAACAACCTGTCTCCTGGGACTTGTCTTCATCTCTAATATGGCCTTGGAAGCAATCAATACCATTACAGAGCTTGCTTTTCTAACAGAGACTGCCACCTGATCTAAGCATTTCAAGACTATGACTTGCAAGCCTTGCTGTTTGAAAATGTCTTCATTTTCCCACTATACTGTGAAACATCTGTATTAGATCTGGCACTGGTTTTTTTGCTATTTGTTTAATGTGATAAATTAAATTGATTCTTTTCACTTTTTAATGGATTTCTGCAACAAGACTCAGTTAACCTGGACTTACCTGATCTTTTCTTATATATGGTCGAGATGTTATATGTAGCTCAGTGCTTTCTCCAGCATTCAATCGCTATATCATATTTTTTCTTTTTGCCTTTTTTTTTTGGCTATTCTTGCTCCCTCTTATTTTTTTTCCCTATTTTTTACTAGCACCCATTTTCTTTATTTCTTTCTAGCTTTCAGGAGATGAAATCTCACTGCTGTGTCTATATACTGGATTTATACACACACGCATATAAAACAGATCCTCAAATATATTCTTAAAAATATAAATAAAATGCAACATCTTTACCAATTTTGTTAGGCCATAGAGGCTTAGCACATTGTAAGAAGGAATTAACGCACATGAACAAACTGATAACCACTGAGATAGGCAATTTTATCACCTGTTTACAAGAGCTATGGTAATTTCCAATGCAACAAGGTGTTACTTTCTTCAGAAATCTCAACCATGATGCCTAAATACAAAATTATGTATAGTTAAGGGTTTTGTTACCTATTTTAGTGGTTTTTTTTCCGGGGGGGGGGGGAGAAAAAAAAGAAAAACCACAAACAAACAAACAAAAAACCCAACCCAAACCACAGCAGACCCCAAAGTAAAACACTATATGGCATATGTGAGTATTTTTAAGGAAGAAATTCTATTAATTGAGCAGTACTACAAAAAGCTAACAGAATTGACAATAATATAAACCCAAAACATTAGAGGAGGAGAAGAACCTCCCTATATTGTGTCACTAAAACTGCTCATCTATCTCATCACACCAACCCAAAATTGGGCTTCAGATTATCCCCATAATGGACAGCTGACAGTGAAGACTGGAAGCAAATATTTAAATCAAGAAGATCAAGGTATGCTTACATCATGCCAGACTGGTAGATAAAACTGAAACAAAACAAAGTAAAAAAAAATCCAAATCCATAAATATTGCTTTAGATGTGAGTCACAGCAGTCTAATATGTCTCTAATGTACCTAGCACATTTTTGAGGTCTTTCAAAACAATAGCATTTTCAAAGAAGAGAGAGAGAGATTTTTTTCACTCTAAAGGTTACATGTTCTTCTATCCTTGTTAGCACACAGTAAGAAAGTATAGCATAAGGCTGTTTCTCTGACTTAATCTCAAAGCAGAAGCTTCAGTCTAGGTTTTATGTATAGCAAATGAACCCTGAGATGCAATTTGGTGGATAATTCCCTATTGGAAAAGGCAGATTTTACATCAACTGTTACCAGCTGCAGAGAGGAGCCAAGGCAGCAGCTGAAAGGATGGACTTCCCCCTCTTCCCTCTTCCGCTTTCTTCTATTCATCCTTTTGCACCAGTTCTCTCCTTGGATGTATGAGGCAAATGAGGCAGTTTTGTTCACGTTGCAACTGAGTGACAACATTCCCAATTTACGCCCCTGTAAAGGAAAAGGGAGTTAGGATCTTTGTTCACTCACGGAAGTTCACAAGGGTGTTACAATCTCCAAGTCTGCTGTTGCTGCTTGAGGAGTTTCAAGAAAAAGAAAATGGCTGGCAGGATCTTAGGTGATTGCGTATGAAAGCTGGCACAAGACATGCCTGAAGCTGAGCATATATTGATAAACTGGAAAATCTCTCGCTCCTATGCAAGAGATCCAGCAAAATTACCTCAGATCTGCAAAAGCCTAGTGCTCATATTTAGCCTACACTAGCTAGATGTTACGGGCTCCAGCTTACAATTAACCCAGCTATCAGCATCTCCTCTTTCTGCA
The DNA here is from genome assembly GCF_001604755.1 of Lepidothrix coronata. Lineage (NCBI taxonomy): Eukaryota > Metazoa > Chordata > Aves > Passeriformes > Pipridae > Lepidothrix > Lepidothrix coronata. The sequence continues at coordinate 208,953 of NW_016690240.1, read as the reverse complement.
CAAGCCTTCAGTGCCTTCTGTACATGATCTGTGGCCAGCACATTCTCTGCAGCCTGTTTTCAGCATGGTAAAACAGCAGAATCCTTGTTTACCTCTCAGGCAGTGCCCTTCTACACATGAGGCAGTATAGCTAAGTGAAAAGAGAAGCAAACTATAATCAGAGAAGCAATAGAAATCGCAAAACTAATGCATCCTATTTAAACAGGGGTCTTGCAAGGAAGAGGCTGCACAGACACTCCTTTCCTTAGATCAGAGCAGTTGTGGGCTGTGTTTACCTACCTCAATCTTTTGCAATGCTTCTTTAGAGGTATCCAGCAGTTGAAGCACTGAATCAAAATATTGCTTTCTCTCCCTTTCTGCATCTTGCTGGTTGTTGCTACAAGCACAGCCTTTTGGAGAACTGACGTCTGTCCATGAAACCAGATGGCATAATTGCAACTGCACTTACTTTGCACAGAATGATAGCTACTAGTGGAACATGATAAGGCTTTAACCTTACTTTAGGATACTTTATCAAGATGCAGCTGCCTATCGAATGTCCAGTAGTGTGAAAATCTGACTCCCCCTTTTCCCCCTTTATATTCCGAATTTTCAAAATCTGTCTAGGAATTTTTGTTGCCTTTTCCATCCAGCACAAGTGCTGTAACACAGACTTCCAGTGCACAATTGGTAAGGTATGTTACAGACTTCTTTCTCTTCTCTGATGCTATGGCAGCTGTTTTCCTTATCCTTCATATCTATTTTTCTATGTGTTGACCAAGTAAACTACACAGATCTGTCAGGACAGAAATTTCCAACCTGGGACAAAAAAAAAAAAATAGGCAATCAATTTTATGAAAGAGAACAAAAAGTTTTCTTTCTTCCTTCCTAACTTTAGATGAAAGAATTTCTGTCCTTTTGTTGAAAGACATCTCATGATATTCCTTCATGATATTGTTTGGAAACAACAAAATATGCTTTAATAGGGAACTTATAGAAGTTGGCGGATTCAAGTGCAATTGTAGGGCTTATATAACTGCATCCAGTGTGCAGTAAAATCGGACAGAAAAAGCAGATTTATGTTATTAAGAAATCTGGGCTGTCAAATAGATTGGTTTGTAATGTCAGTTCTATGTTATGAGAATAAATTTTTAGAGAGCTAGAGAAAGGTAACTGGAAAGTCTGAAAAAAGGAAACCATTTAATAGAGATCTCTTACTTTTTTCAAAGTGACATTTGTGGCTGACACAGAAGCAAGGTATTTTACACTGTATCTTGGAATATAGTGTTGTGAGGAGATCTTTACATTCTTCCCACAGATTGCACATAATAAAAAAAGTAGAATATATGCAGACATGTGAGTTCAGGATTTCTTAAAATATATATATATATTTAAATCTCAGGGGCTAAATAAAATGTAACGAACATTCTGAGTACAAACATCCTTTCCTTCTCTGCCTTGGAGAACTGCAGGAAATAGTGAATTCACCTTGGTAAGGAATGAACATCTTTCACAGCATAAGTTGGAAGAAAGAGATCATCTCTTTTAGCATTCCCATCATATATTTTACTCTCAAATTTGGTTGGAAATGTGTCTCCTTATTAGGACCATCATCATTTGTATTTTAAGACTAAAGTAGTTTAGTTTTAGAATCTAAGAAGTTACTGAGACATCCAGAGCTAAGCTCCATTAAACTCTTTGACCTAAACCCTATGAAGCCATTAGTTCAGCAGGAAGAACATTATTATGCCAGCACACAGTGTGAGCACAAATACTCTTCCCCTTCTGCCTACTTCTCTCCCCCTAAAGTATTATGTTTTATAAGAAAAAGCAGAGAACTATTTGAGACCCTAATGGATTATCAAATGAAATATGATCACCAATGGTTATGTATTATATTTAATGTTTCATTAGTTGTAGTAAGAGCAGACAAAATGGTTGGGCTTACTCTGTGGTTTTCCAACTTCAGCTCAGTTCTGCAGAAATTCCCTGCAGAAATTTATTGTTAAATTATTTACCTCCTTAATTTTCAAGGTCAAGTTGGTTTTGTCCTTCTGCCTTCTCTTGCCCTTTGTAACCTCCTCCATCTTCCTTATAGAAACTGAATTTTTTATGGCAGTCATTGGATGGAAGATGGAATGAATGAAATGGTTAATGATGAGGCAATTGCTGTCCTTCTGATAGTGGGTGACATAGAATAGAATGACCCCAATGTCATGAATCTTGCTCAGGAAGGGAATTGGCGTTTACCTATGATTTCACTATGATATAAGTCAAGGGCTGCACCATCAGCTCCTCTTTGTGGAGACCAAGTGTGAAAGACGATTTTTCATAAATCTTTTTGTAGAAAAGAAAATTTTGGTTTATTCCATATCTGAAGTGAACACCACAGTGTTTTGTGTTGGTTGTTTACCCAAACACTTAGCTTTCATATCCACCTTTTGCAATTCACATTATTTCTTGTTACAGCACTAGCCAGTTCCATACATTTGAAACTGTTGGGGAAAAAATGCAGATTTCACTATTCGGACAGGACGTACATCTATTCCAAGTGATAGGTATGACACTTCTTAGTCTGGAGATTCCCTGCAGCAAAGATCAACAGCTGCAACCTGACGATCCCTAAGGTAAATGTTTTAGCATTTACTGTTTACAGCCTGAAAATTTAACAATTCTGTACCTATGACACCAGGAGGTGTCCGTACTCTTGCAGTCTACTACTCAAGCAGGGTATTCCTCAGGAAATCATCAAACTTCATAGTATGGTTTGGGTTGAAAGGGACCTTAAGTCCATCTAGTCCAAGATCCCTGCCATGGGCAGAGACATCTTCCACTTGACCAGGGTGCTCAAAGTCCCATCCAACCTGGCCTTTAACACTTCCAGGGATGGGGCACACACAGCTTCTCTGGGCAACCTATTCCAGTGCCTCATCATTCTCACAGTAAGGAATTTCTTCCTGGTATCTAAACTAAATCTGCTCTCTTTCAGTTTAAAGCCATTACTCTTCGTCCTATCACTACATGCCCTATAAAAAGTCTCTCTGCAGCTCTCTTCTAGGCCCCTTCAGTTACTGGAAAGCTGTAAGCTCTCCCTGGAACCTACTTTTTTCAAGGCTGAACAACCCCAACTCTCTCAGCCTGGCTTCACAGGAGAGGTGTTCCAATCCCCTGATCATCTTCATGGCCTTCCTCTGGACTCACTGCAGTAGCTCCTTCTTATGTTGTGTGCCTCAGAGCTGGACACAGTACTCCAGGTGGGGTCTCACTTGACTATTACTTCCCTAACCTGTATTACAATGGCATTATACAATTATTTTAACCATGATGCTGTTGTTCTAATACTGGTGCAAAAAAAGATTTCAGTTACAGGACTTCTAGGTAAGGTTTGTGCCTGATTTTAATATAATCCTCTCTAACACCACTACTAGCATGTGTTTCCTATTCTGTAAAGTGAAGAAGCCACAGAGAAGCTCAAGAAAAGTAATCTGAACTCTACCCTGGAACCCTCTGGCACTAATCAGATCCAGAGCATTGGGAACTTTGTTCATTTGTGCTTGG
>NW_016690240.1:168877-200491 GCF_001604755.1 Lepidothrix coronata | reverse complement strand
CCAATATGCAGTCTGAGAGCAGCTCTTGCATTACTGGAGTGTGTGTGTTGTTTGTTTATTTGGTTTTCACAAAGGGTACCCACTACATAACCAAGGTAACCACAGTCTATTTAAAATGGGCTGGTGCCCACTGATGTGGTGAATCTGCCATGCCTAGTTTTGGTTGCTGTCTGTTTGGTTTGTTGTTTTTTTTTAGGGTGGCAAATATACTTCTTAAATCCCTTCAGGACTCTTTTGTTGCTGTGGGTTGGTTCAATTGCTCTTATTTTCTTTGGGATTTCTGTTTGTTTATTTGCCTGTCAGGCTATGCTGGCAGCTGGCAGGTCTGAGAGCTTAGCCCTGCCACCCTGCCAGGCTGCGTTAGCCTGTCCGCAGCATAACTGGAGCCAGGGCCAGTGGTGGGAAATGGTTTGCCAGGTTCTTTGGAAGATTTTGGGAGTAGGGTCCTGGCATAGATGTGGCAGTGCAACTGTGAGTTTCTGTATAAAATACTGCACAAGCAATATCAATTATGAAACAGAAAGAGAAGAAACAAATATGATAAGATAGGGCTCTGTTGGAGTCCAGTCAGCAGGGCCTGTGCTTTGTCCTGGGGAAGAGACCACTGCAGGAGCTGTGCAAAAAAAACCCTCTAGACTAAGCCAAGACAAGGAGGAATAGATAAACTAGAGAGAAAAAAAATCTTCCCCCTCTAAACTCCTAAAAAGGTTTCTCTCAAAAATGCCTTAAAAAGCAAATGTTGTTCCCTAGCCTCCTGGGAGGCTGAAGGTTGAAACCAAATTCTTTGTCCTGTGGTAGTAAAGGGACAGGAGGAGTGAAAACAAGTGTAGTCTATGTTCTCCAGTAAATAAATTATCCATAGTTAAGCTGCCACCCTCATGCTGGGGCAGAAAGAGGCTGTCAGCAGCAACAGATGGGGCTCAACGAGCTCCTCTTTGACTTTCCCTCAGCAGCAAGTCCTGCTGTGCTGTGGCTGCTTCCACTTGCCCACCTTGCAACCCAAGAGCTGGCAAAAGGCATCAAGTCTGTCCCCTTGCCTTCCATCTCTGAAATTCCAGAAGAGGAATAACTGCTCGCGGGTGTACCCAGAGGCTTTTCCTCCCTCTTGAAAGACAGGAGGAGGCAAGAAAGGAGAGCATTAAGGGGAGAGGTGACAGAAAGGATCTAAGAGAGAAGAAGGGAAAGAGATGCACTGTGATGGAAGAGACACAGAATGATGGGATGCCTCAGAGTGGGGCAAATGAATGTACAGAGAAGAATAGCAAGAGAGAGGAATAGAAGCAGTATCACAAAAAAAAAAAGAAGGGGAAAAAAACAAACAAACAAAAAAAAAAGGAATGAGGGGAGTGATATGTAATGGGACATTTGAAGTGAATGCAGTGGAATAGGACACTGGAAAGGAGTCTGTATTCTATGTAAATGTCAGTAAAATGGGTCCAGAGGGTGTTTAAGTCTTCTTGTTGAAGAGTTCCTTCCATGAGTCAAGATCTGCTTGTCCATTTATTAACTTTTTTTGAAATATTACATTGTACCCACCACAGTGTTTCTGTATCCACCAAACTGTCTCTCCATGACCAACTTGGCTATTAAAAATTCTTCTGATGTTTGAGAAGAGTCTTTCTTGTCAGATTTTGAATCCAGGCCTTCTTTTCAGATTAAGCAGTGATATGAGTAACAGCTTTTTCCCTTCTTCTCGGAAAATCATACCATAATTCCCCTTCTTTCTCATCTTTAATGAACTAAATGTATCCAGTCTTTTTTGAAGGTCTTCGTAGGCCTGTGATCATTCTTGCCAAAAGATACATGTCACTTCTGAAGTGTGATATTCAGGTACTTCTATTAATGCCTTCACAATGTCGAGTAAACAAAAAGGATCACCTTGTTTTAAATGTTATGTATATTGCTTCTTGCATTTACACCACAGAATAAATTTTATTTTTTCTTGGAAAACTTGTTGCTCTTAATACATGACAAGCCCACAGTAAGCATGACACACGTAGCTACCAATTTCTTGGAGAAATTTCTGCCTGACCAGGTGTACCCTCATCCTGTATTTATTGATCATTTCTCTTTTAAGTAGTGCCTTGCACCTATCCTTGAATTTCATTCTCCCTCCCCTTATTCTTTTCCAGACCATTTTGCAAATTTGTCAAGGTCATTTGAATTCTCAGCCTTTCTTGCAGTGTGCTGTGATTCTTCACATCTTCCTGTCATTTGCAAGGTCGGTAAGGATATTTCTCTATTCCATCACTCTTTATGTGTGTGTATCCATGTACCTGTGTGCAGAAGAAAATGGGAGGATCATATCTTTTGTGTATCTGATGTTGGTTTATGTGTTAGAGGCAGGATGAGATGACAGACATCATCTAAGTGCCAATGTTGCTCTGCACTATTATTTTTCATTCACTAAAATTGGTCATACTGTAGGAAATCAGCATATAGGCTATTGGTTAATGTTGATAATTTGAAAACCTACCACCCTACTTTAGGTTATCTTGGTAAAATGAAACTAGGGTAAAAAGCAGTACATACATACATACATGCATACATATATATATATGTATACACTCCTATATATACATATGCCTAAGTGCACATGCATCTGTATGTATATATATATATTTGTTGCTTAAACTGTTCATAATACAAACAAATAATAAGTAAGAGAGCCAAATAAACTAATAAAAGGAAATGAAAGCTTTGGAGAGACTCCTATATTTCAATGGAAAATTCCCATAATTTCTGACATATCGATAGGACATCAACTTTCAAAATCACACTGTGTCTTTTTGTTCTGCACAGAGCTGAGACCTGCAAATGAATGTACTGAGGCCTATTTCCGTTGCTTTTGAGCACAGGCTTTTTCATTTACTTCTCAGCATAACAGTTGGACTGCACAGAAGCACTGGAGCTTAACAAAAAAGACTCTCATCTCAGACAAAAACTGTAATTATCACAGGGGAACAAATTAAACATAAAACCCCGCTGGAATGAGATTTCCACATATTTAGAGTGTGTTAATACCAATAATATGGCACATACTAACAATAGAATCTTTCTGTAGCTTTTGTAGTATCAGATATGAATGAAAATATGTCTGATTACACTGCCTCAAAAGAAACAAGATGCTCAAAATCTTTTTTTTAAATGTTTAGGAGGTGGGAAAATTAATTTGAGAAACTTTAGTGTATTTTGTTTGTAATTGTTTTCCTTTTAATCAATACTGACTTTTCAAATCACCACAGTATTGATCCAGACAATAAAAAGGAATTAATTTAAAATATATTCCCTAAAGTACATCATGCTGTGTTCAAATATATACTCTTTACATTTATTTTTCCACTAGTTGTATTATCTGCCAATCACATACTTTATATTAGCTGTCCATTACATTGAGCATCTCTGAAAGACGCAGACTCAGCGTATCCATCCTACATTTAAGAGTGTTTTCCGGTAAGGGAAGAAAAAAACCTCAACAATTGCAAATATACATATATGTGTGTGCACATATATATATATGTGTGTCAGACACCAAGGTGTAATTAATGGAAACTACAGAAGGAAGTGTGTCAGCAGATTTATTCATGTCATAGGTCTTGTATACAATAATTGTTGTCCAGTTTCGTAGTATTATCACAGCTTTATGTAGCTCATATGTATATAAACAGTGATAAGATTAAGTTTTGCTTCAAAGTTCAATGATCCTTCCCCTAAAAATGTGTGTCATATGCATCTCTCTTTCTAGAATTTGAAACTATGGCATGTATTAAGCCTGCCTACAAGTGTGAACATATATTTGTGTATATAAATCTCTTTTGTGTGCAAAGAGATGAATGTTGCAGTGTCTTCACCTGTTTTCAGATGCACTCAGTCCCTGAATCATTGACTTTTAATCATAGTGTTAGATAATACCACTCAATTCTAAAATAATTGTGATAAATTTTTCATTTTTCCTCTTTTCCTTCCTTTTAAAATTATTCTGCTGGAACTAGACTGAATGCTACATTTTCATTGAAAGAAATAAATTGTAAAACTCTGTAAGCAGCAAACATTTTTGTGGTGAAATTATCCTGTTTGAATCTGCACAGACAATATTTATGTTATTTGCTTTTTCAAGGGCTTATATCTGTAGCATTATTGACACATTTGGATCAATATTTTTAAAGGTTTCTTTTTTTTTTTTTTAGTATCAAATGCAGGAATGATTTGTATGTTTGCCTTGATAATATACACTTGTCTCTTTAAGGTGACAGCAGATGGTCCAATAAGAAGTGGCAGAACTAAACGCTGAAAATATAGCAGCCCATCTCAAGCTCCCTTAACCGTAAAATCTATGAATTTATGCTCAACTGAGTGATAAGACATAGTCATGAAATGTCCAAGGGTGAATCAGGGTGGCTGGAAGTGTACCTCTTTCCCCTTCAATGCCCTGTCTTAATGCACAGACAATATTTAGTAGCTTTATTTATCAATTGTTTCCATTGGAGACTGAAAATTGCTGTCCTACTTTGCCTTCCAGGTTTCTGTAGATTGTTTTCGTAATGAATTTTTTGTAGCTCTCCAAGGTTAGTTTAATACTGGCATTCCAGTGTGAATATTTTGATAGTCTGGGATTAAATCCTCAGAGAATGTAAGTCAGCACAACTCCACTGAAATGTACATGGCATTACAGGTTGCAACACAACACCATCAGGTCCATTACTTACACATAATTTCAGGTTATATGTGATTTCCCAGACGGCAGTTTATTCTTCTTTATGTCTGTAACTGTCTCTCTGTCATTCCCTACACCTCCCATTGTAGGTTATACTCTCTGCTCCACCTGTTCAGCAACACAGATCCAAACAGAGCACTAATGATCTGCAGTGTTAATCAGATGAAGCAACTACAGTGGAAAAAACATTCTAAATCATGAATTTTCTTCTGAATCTTGCTATGTCAGCTCCGTAGTCTCATCCTCAAATGTCTTCTGATATTGAATATGTGCCGATTGCAGCTCTGTTCTTCTACGGAGGAACAGCAAAATCCCATTATTTAATTACCCATTACCCCTGCTGTGTCTTTTTTCACCATCCTTAAGCTTACTGGAACACAAAATCATTGCCAACATCATCCAGCTAATCCTTGGACACACAAACCAATACATAGTGTATTTTGAAAAGAATAAGTCAGTGTATTTTCTGAGGAAACTCAGTGAAAGTGACTGAATCATTTGGTAAGAATAAAGCAGGAAGGCAGACACGGCAGATCACCATCCAGAGAAAGGGAAAGATGCCATCAGAGAAAGGGGACTAGTTCATCATCCTTTTCTGTCAAGACATTATGGGCTATGATGTAGCATGGTCATTTTCTGCATAAAGTTAATTTAAGCAGTCCAGGACAGATTATTCCCATATAAGAAATAATTCCTGCTTATTCTCCAAGCTGCCACTGTAACAGAGGAAAAGAAAAGAAGCAAAGGGAGGAGGTTGGGGCTGTTTTACCTAATGCATTGTGTCAGGCCTCAGTCCAGGAATCTGAACTAGCTGCATGGTTGAGATTGTTACAGTTATTTTACAGGTGGATACTTTGGGAAACAAAGAAGTTTGGAGACTTGAACAAACCAAAAAGAAATCACAGACACTAGGGAACACTGGATCTCCATTCTCTGCTTTCTGAAGGTAGAAGCTGAGACGGGGAGAGAGAATACGCATAACGTATTTTATATGCAAAACACAGTACAGTATAAAAAAAAGATCACTCACAGTTTTGCAATACATATATATAGTATAACATTAAAGAAATTGCTCATCAAAAAAGGACTGTGATTACACAATAAAACATTTTGAGCAACAGAGATATAGCCTGGGCCATTCTCCAATGAAGAATTTTAAATTAACTAATGCAATTATTTTGACAACTGTAATTTCAGTAAAATTGAAATTCTTGATGTTGTACTTCATCATTAACACATGGTTACGAGAGCCATATATGTCTCCCTTTATATTTGTCAATGAAATGTTCCAGAATGATACAAAAATGTCCTTACTTCCTGTAGTTGCAATTTACTCTGTACTTTGCTCATTTGGATTATGTGAAAGAACTAGTTTCAAGTCTACCTTCGTGATTTAGAGTTGCATGTGGTGTTGTACAGGGTAGGAGAGTTATCAGCTCTGCACTGTGGTGCTTGTGCTAGACCAAAATACATCTCAAAGAAGCTGTATATCTGCTTGAGTACTCCAAAAGGAGTATTGGATGTTATGCCATCCAGTCTCTCTGTAAATGAGCAGCCCTAGGTGTGTGTCAGATTGCTGGTCATGGAAGGGCTGCCACATCACTTGTGTGCAGTCCTTGCATGCCCCATGTGGCACCACATTACGAGGGCTGAAATGGAGGCTCCAGCACTCCCAGTGCCCTGTTGCCCCATGAAGTCAATCTGACAGACCAAGTGCTGCAAGAGCAGGTTGTGGATCTGCTTTTTCTCTCTTTGCATGTCCATTCCTTTACTCTTTTCCAGGACTGTGACTATTTCTAGTGTGAGTCCTAAATGAAACTTTTTCAAACATTCTAAAATCTGTGTAAAGCCATATTCTATTTTGCTATACAAAAAGGTAAGGAAGTTTATTTAACTGGTAATCTTTCACTTTTAATGAATTTTTAAATGAGTCAAATCTCATCGGCCAGGTGATGCACTACTTCTGGAGGGTGCAGAATGGAGAAAAGGTCAGTTGTATTCCCCTTCAAGGTCCAATTTTCAAGCTTCTGAATTGCAGTTCTGAATTTCAAAGAAGGAGGTACTTAGGATGGAAATCTTGGGGAAAAACGGTCAGAGGCTAGAGGAAGAGCCTGTGAGTAAACAGGGGGGATAGGGGGCAATCTTCCCTGTAAGTCAGAAGAGAAACAGGTCCATTTCATAACACCTGAAGTAACAACTACTAATCCATCCTATGCATCCTTGTCTTGTGTGGCTTGGGACAGAGACTGGGAATGTCTGTAAGATGCCTCTTCTGGTGGGCCACAATTTAAAAACACTATTCCAAGAAAAACAGCTGTGATCTCAACAGAATCAATCTTCTTACTCAAGTGTCCTTATTACATTACAGTCCATATACTTAGATCACTGAAGGTGTGATTCTGTCCTCGAAACTGAGGTGAGTATCTATTCTCTTAGAGTCAGCCTCATTATTAATTGCATTTTCATTTTGTGCAACAACAGGCAGCAAAGACTGTTAGGATAGTTAGCTGCTGCTCCCTGGTTTATAATAACACTGTTTTTTCAGACCTAATTAACAAATGGAAATTGAATTACTAAATTAACTTCAGTACTTTCACAGAGCCCCTGACTGGAAAATAATTTTAAAACTTGCAATAGGTATTTTTTAAATAATATATCTCTCCATTGGGAAGAATATAAGAGAATTCATGTAACTATTACAGACCAAAAAATCCTGCTCTAACAATATGTAGGACATTCTTTTCATGAACAAAAGAGAGTGGTCATTGGAGGAAGAAAAAGAGGATGCAAGTGATCTACTTACTAAAATTCTTATATTACATAATCTGAAGAACAGAAGCTCACGAAACTACATATCTTTTATACTATAATCATGAATGAAAAGCACATGCAGAACAGTAAAATGAAAAACAGATTTTTTCTTCATTTTGTTATCTCTTTCAACATTTTTAAAGGCATTTAGGCTTAGTATACCTGTGATAATAAAAGCTTTTGAGGAGCTTTACATTCCTAATCAATCCAAGTCTTCAATCACTTGGGAGATACAGAGGAAAAAATCTTGGGAGCTGAGTTCAACTGGGGTTCTTTTTGTAGGATCTATTTACTAACAAATCAATTGTACTATGTTATACATTTGGAACTCCACTTTGTTATGTATACCTTATTTTTTTGTAGTTTTTGGGGATTTATGGTCCATTGATCCCTGCAACTTGGTTTCACCTCTTGCTCATATCTTTTTCCCTCAACATTTCAATTGTCATTGCCACAGTATTAAGCTGGTGCTCAGTTTTTTCTTAGGTTCCCTTTTTGCATGAGAGGACTGACTTGCTGCTCCTCAGCATCTGCACAAATGAGTAGTCCTAAGCTCCCTGATTCCCAGCCATGGCCAGTGCCAATGGTGTGGGTACTCCTCAAGAGTCTGACTTTGGAAGCATTGCCACCATGTCATTCTGGACGTGCTCACAGCATCTTCAGAGCAAACTGCTGTATTCCTTTGTGATATGCATCAGAAAAAGCAAATCCCAACTGATTTTCCATTTGTGGATTTCTGAAGCATTATTTTTTCTTCACTGTCTCTTTCTTCCCACCTGGTTCCCTTCCAGCTCTGAAGGATAAGAACAACATCCACTTCTCCCACAGCCTAATAGAAGCCAGGCCAAACTCCTTGGCAATGCAAACCAGGGCAATGCAGACAGCAAGGAGACTCCAGGCACTCCATCAACCCTTTCTTGTCACCTAGCATCTTTTCAAGTTTGAAGATCCAAGCACTCTTTGCAAGTTCCACCTTGTAAACAATGAATGGGATAATGCTGAAACAGATTTTTCTAATTGCTGTTCTCTCTCTTCCTCAAACCCAACTCATTTGAACTGAATGCTACTATCCTTTCTGCCACTGATTTTTCTTTTCAGAGAGCTCTACCTTTCTTTTTCTCTCCTTCACCACATCACCTACATCTTCTGCAGTTTATTAGCTATTTGTTTGTCAGACAAGCTTAACCGCACCAGCTGAACCTTGCCTTTCTTAAGAGAGGCATTTAAATTCATGATTCTTTTATGAACAGTGTTTCACTTCCAATAGTGACCACCTTTAGCAACTTACAGCCCTATATTGACAACAGACCCCTTCATATAGCCAGCAGGGTCCTGATGCACAGATATTCTTTCTCTCTGGTTTCACATAACCTCTGGTAACATAGATACTTTAGTCCTTCCTTCATCATCTGAGGCATCTTGACTCCAGGACTGAAGCACGGTCCAGGTCTTGCTCGGTGCCTGCCAAGTGAAACACACATGTAGAGACCAGTATAACTTTGCTCTGGAGGCAGAGGTCAGCCCAGAAGTCATTTGGCTTATGGACAGGTGTGCTTTGTGGAGAAGCTGACAACCTAAGGTTCTCTCTGTTCAGGATGGTGCTGTACTGAAACCAAAGTTTAGGCTCCATTGAAGTCACAAGCTTAAGTGTGCTCTTTCGTATAGATAATTTTTTGTATATATTTAAGTACTTACCTCAACAGGGCAAAAAGAACATAATTCTCCTTTATTTTTTTCTCTAATAAATAAGTTGATTTTCTCCTGTCTATCTGTCTATCTGTCTATTTGACCTGCTTTATTGTTTGCTTTCATCTCAGATATTGTTCACACCGTTCTTTTATCATTCATTTTTCTTATCACTTTATTACATGTTAGAAGTGAATAGAGGTGGCTGCTGAACTCAGATGTATTTGCTTTCAGAATAGGTCATAAAATAATATAATGCTGTGTAGAGATTCAGGTCCTACCTTCAACTGAAGATTAACTGGTTTTAACATCTATCAGTCCAAGAAAATTAACATAGCCTCTACTTGCCTGTTTCCCCCTTGGTATCCCTTATTAAACTTAGGGCCATTATGCTGTGAACATTTTTAGTATGAAAAACATTAGGGATCATCCAAGGTTAATGTCAATTAATAGGTTGTGGCAGTTCTTGAGTAACTGGCAATTTGGAAGAGAAAATGAAAGAAACAAGGAGACAGGAAAAGGTAGAAGGGGATATTTTATCTCTTAGAAATCAAATATAAAAGCGCAATAAATACTAATATTGATAAAGGAATCACTAGAAGTTAAATTCTGTAGCATCCACCAGTCCATGCTGTCATGCCACACTGATGACTGCAGCATACAAACCACAGCGTATCTATATTTTCTCAAGGATTTTCACTGGGCTCGTGGGGGCTGTCAGGGCCTAAAAAGGTGATCTGTGAGAAAGGTGTCTGTAGCATTAAGTGTTTAATGCCATTTTAATAAGACCCAGAGCAGCAGTTTTGCAATTTCTGCATGCACCTTTGTATGGCTGTATATTATTTTAAAATACTTCTTGCTTTTTATCTTCAGGTACAGTTGAGCCATATCATACAGACAAAATTTGGTATAGTTCCTTTGACTTCACTGGGATTGTGCCAGCTGAAGCTGAGACCTAAGAGATTTTATATCTTCTGAGTACCATATATCCTGGAGAAACAGATTTATGTAGAAGATGGTTTTCACCTGGCATAACACATTGTAAAGGAAAAATGAGAAACAAGAAAAAAAACTGTCTGCTTTCCTGAGTTAGAACTTCCTCTATTCTAGTTGTGGATGTAAATAATAAAATATTATAAAGAGCATTTTTCTATTATTGAGTCAACTTTTAATAAAAGTCTTGATGAATACACATGGATTTTTTTTTTTAATGTGCATTTTTATACATATGAGGTATAAAAAAAGATGCACATTGGATCTGATTTTTCAACTAGGCACATGTTAGAGCTTAACAAAAAATAAGTGTAACAATTTGTAAAATTTATATAAATGTTTCATGATTTCATATCTAGTGGGAGATCATGAGCTGTTTTCAAATCTTACTAGGCAATAAAATAAAAAATGAGTTCATGAAAAAAATATTATCACCAGTGTCACAGTAACTGTACCCACAAACCAGGCACACAACTGAGTATACAATACATGCTAGTAATAAGTTTGGATTTCAAACAATTAGGTCCTGCACATAACTATTTTGTAATTTCCATATTATTTTCACCTGATATTAAAGGCCATAACTATAATGATATTTTGAAGATGTCCAGTGTCATTACTATCTTCCTGATGCACCCACATTAGGATATATGAAACCTAAGGCAGGTCATGAAAAAAAGGTAAGAAGAAAATCCAAAGTAATATATAATGATATGTGTACAAGAAATACCAAACTATCTTGGATTTCACCAATTGTTTCCAAAGACTTTTTCTTTCTTTTTTTTGAAATTCCTCCTTTTCTCTCACACAGTACTCAGGTGCTGCCTAACAGCCTTTGTTGAGGTTTTTGTTTCATTGTACTATTACTATTGTCCTGTTTATTTGGCTTCATGAGTTTAGGGCTTACAATTTATGCTACAAACATATCATAAAAATCATAGAACCATAGAAAGGGAACCAGAACAATCATCGAGTCCAACTCCTGACCCTGTACAGGAACACCCCAAGAATCACACCATGTGCTTGAGAGCATTGTCTGAATGCTTCTTGAACTCTCTCGGGCTTGGTGCTGTGACCACTTCCCTGGGGAGCCTGTTCCAGTGCCCAACCACCCTCTGGGTGAAGAACCTTTTCCTAATATCCAACCTAAATCTGCCCTAACACAACTTCATGCCATTTTCTCGAGTCCTGTCACTGGTCTACACAGAGAAGAGATCAGTTCCTGCCCCTCTGCTCCCTCTCATGAGGAAGTTGAAGACTACTATGAGGTCTTCCCTCAGTCTCCTCTTGTCCAGGCTGAACAAACCAAGTGACCTCAGCCACTCCCCGTATGGCTTCCCCACTAGACCTGGAGCTAAGAATGAGCTATCATGCAACATTTTCCATTTGTAGATTTCAAGGAAAAAAAAATCAACTAACTTAGTACACTGTGTCCATAGCATTTAAGAAAGATATGGATTCTCTACCTGACCAAGAATATTTGTAAATAGAAAAAGGGAATCATATTGTCATTTGATGGCTGCTTAGTAAAATAATCTGCAGCTATCTCTGTTTTGAGACATATTTTATTTTAAGACAGTGATTAAACTATGGAATGTGGTGAATGCCATGAAAGGAATGCCTTGAACGCAGTTCCTATGTATTCACGTGTTTGAATCTTAATGCATATGTCTGTTCTTTATGTTTGAAACTGCTATTTCAAAGAAAAAAGAAATAAAAAATCAATAAATTGTAAGATAGCAATGGAATTCCATTTCATCTTACTGAAGAGGTAGCAATTTTTAATGCCCACTTGGTAGTGAATAATAGGGAGATAGTATGTGGATTATTTTAAATTGCTACTTATCTTCTTACTAAGAACATAAGTAATTACATTAGTAGAGTTGACAACAAAAACAAGCAATAAATTCACATTGGTTTGTTGAATCTATGTTAGCAGACATTCTTGGTGTGTAATTCAGATTAATATTTATAGCTCTGCATGAATTTCTCATACTTGGCTCTGCAAATTTAGCTTGGAGGACACCAACAACTGTGCTTAGTTTTGTGATGCAATGAAAAAAGTCCATGCTGATTGAAGTCCAAAATTATTTTCAAATATAAATGTCTATTTGTGTTTCTGTCTTTCCAAAGTCATGGAGCTAAAAAAAGCATTCTAATTTTTTTTTAAAGCCTCTCAGCTTCAAGATACAGTGTTTCTATATTAGAATGTGAAGGATGAAATTCAGCAAGCTTGTATATAATTTTTTCAAAGCAAAAAATACCTCTTTGAAATTTCATCTGAAAATCTAAGTTATGGTTAAATCTCTTAGAAAGATTCCTCATCTGTTCATGAGAATTATGTCTTTGCATTCATAGTTTTTCACGTATTTTTAAATGTTATTCTAAATATTTTGCTTTCTTCCAAGTTTAGTGTTTTGAATTAGCAAGAGAACTCTACTTTTTCCACCTTCTGTATTCAGAAATTCTAAGATCTTTCCAAACTAATCAAGTTGACAGTGTAATGTGTTATATCAGGGGCTGTTTGCAGAAGCAAAAGGCAGCAGTACTGGGCACAAAGACAACGACCCTAGAACCAGCAATACCCATAGTAATGTTGTATCAAAAAAATTTATCTCATGTGAAGTAAGGTGGACTCTTGAGGCAACTAGCAAGTTATCCTCCATCACCTAGGATTTTGTGTTAGAATTGTAATTGCAGACAGCTAGAACTTATGAAGAAAAATTTGTCCTTTTAAATACAAAATAGGTAATAAGGTCTAAGGAAACATTTTAAACTAATGAGTTCTCAAATTGATGCATAAATTGCAATGCTAATGTATTACGAGCTATTAACAAAAAAAGGTATGGTCCAGATTAACCAAAATCAATGTTTGTGCCTAATTTAAGTAGACCTCCACTAATATTTGAAATATTCATCATCATCATGTCTAGGCTTCGCGAACGAAGATTTGGGAAGGGCTTTACCCACGTTTGTTTCAATTGCGTTGTTGGCTGAAAAGGCCAATATGAGATAGGCATGTCCGGTTGCAAAAGGGACAACAGAAAGACTCCTTAGATGGTATATTCTGCAAGGCACGATTCTTTCTGCGTTGCCTTTTCTCCTCAAGGGTGATCCTGCGTGCTTTCTCAAAAGCATTAGCAGTGTTATAGATGGTGTGTCTCCAGGCCTCCCGATTGGAGGCCAGAGTAGACCAGTGATGATGATCAATATGGTCGAGGCTGAGATGTTGTTTCAGGGAGTCCTTGTATCTTTTCTTTAGGGCTCCTCTCTTGCGGCAGCCGGTGGCAAGTTCACCATATAGCGAGATCTTAGGGAGGTGGTGGTCCTTCATCCTTGAGACGTGCCCTGCCCAACGCAGCTGTGTTCTCAGCAACCTGGCCTCAATGCTTGTGATTGCTGCTTGTTCTAGAACAGGTGTACTGGTCACAAAATCTGACCAGTGGATGTTTAGGATTGAATGGAGACAGTGTTGATGGAAGTGTTCTAGGAGTTGCAGGTGGTGGCGGTAGATGACCCATGATTCAGATCCATATAAGAGAGTAGACAGCACAATGGCTCTGTAAACACTGATCTTTGTACTTTCCTTCAGGTGTTTGTTTCGCCAAACTCTTTTATGAAGCTTTCTGAAAGCACTATATGCCTTTGCTAACCTGTTGTCTATCTCCCCATCAATCTTACCATCCAATTTGAAATATTATACCCCTGTCAATGGACAACATAATTTAAAGCTAGTGTCTGTATTCCCTTTTCAACCAATGGAAAGATGTTGGTCTGTCTAGGGAATGACTGTGAACAAATCCTCTTAAATTAGTCCAGTTTAGAAAGCCACCTCTACATTATCTGTGAAGTGAATGGAGGAAGTACAGATAATTCATTTGCAGATTAGTAACCTAATGTATAGAAAAATAGCCTGAGAGGAACAAGCATGACAGTAGGTCAAAATGACATCATTCAGAACACATTGCAGTTTGTACTAAGAGCAATTTATAAATAGTGCTACTGAGTCTAGCTCCCAGAAGCAAAAGCTGCAAGAAATTACAGTTTCCAGGGTGTATAAAGATAGGATCATCCTTTAAAAAAGGGGGAAAATTTTATATTTGAAACTGAAAGTAATTAAATGACACTCCATTAATAATTATTCTCCTTAAAACGTCTCCCTTACTAATGTCCCTCTAATTGGCGGTAAAATATTTTCCAATTCCCTCTTTCACCAATAGTGACCAATGCATATTACAAAAATCACATAAAACTGAGAAAGTAGCTGGAAAAAAATCACAAAGTATGCTAGTAGTCGATTTCTCTATCTTTCAGTTAATGGAATGATCCAGTTACAATATTTCTAAAATCAAAAAGAAAGTCAAATATCTCCAATAAGCTCCATCCCAAGCTTATTTACATTATCAGTAACACACTAGATTTGTCATTGCAGCATATTTTACATTACCTTAGAGAAAGTGAAATATCACATCATACCTTTGTCAGTTTTTTTAATCGTACCATAGCACAACTTTTTGTTGCAAACGCTGTATAACCCATAGGGGCAAAAAAAGAAAAAAAAAAAAAGGACCAGTTTAAAGTTTGTACTGAACTATATCCATGTAGGATACAGCATTTTTCTGAACTGGAAAAATGGTAATTAATGTCACGATACAACAAAATTTTGCTTAGTTTGTCAGAGAGGGGTTTTGTTTTGATTTTGGTTTTTGGTTTTTTCGTTTGTTTGCTTTTGTGAATAGCAATATCCACAATATAGGAAAAGCAAAAATTTTAACAACATTTTAGAAATAATTCCTGACTTTACTGAAGTGTACAGAGATGATTTCTGGCTTTTCTGTTGTTACATGCTGGTTTTGTGACATTAATTTGAGATGATGTAGATAAGAGAAGCAGTTTCATTCATGAAATCAAATTCTGCTTGTAAGTATGGCTTTCAAGAAAAAGGAAGATATGTATTTCTTCTAAGTGTTTGTAGGTCATGCATCTGTGTTAACTCAAATAATGAAAGCGCGGATTGATGATTGGCTGATTCAGTGTAGCTCTTGCCAACAATTTTCAGAGATTAGGAGGTTGTTGGAAAGATATCAATGAAGGTTTAGGGATCACTGTCTGAAGTATTCTAAATTAACAGCTAATGGATATTTTTAATAGCTCTTTTATAGATGAGTTCAGCTGAATGAAAACTGACAAGAAAGCTCAGCTTTGCTTGATATAAGCTTTAAGTTTTTTTCACACATGATGACCTGCTTCTGCACTAGCTTTCTCACTTTGTTTCTGCATAGGGTAAAAAGTCGTTTATTTTGTAGTTAATAAACATATCCACACACAGTTTAATATTTTCAATTTTTTTTTGGTTTTTTTTAGTACTAGAGATTATTTTTTTCTTCAAATGCTGCACATACCCAGTGCTGCACTACACTTTTCCAAAGATTAGTTCATCCATCCTGCTCTTTCTGGCAAAGTTCAGTTCTTGCAGAAATAGTGAGCAGACACACAAAAAAATGAATGGTCTTTGATTACGGCTGGTGTAATCAAGTTGTCCAACCTTCCTGGTGCACAAAGAGACCTGACGTGGGTATTCAGTATTCAATTTCAGTGGCCCAAAAAGATAAATAAATATAAGTGCAACAGAGTTCATGTGCAACTATACCAGTGGGACAGAAAATAAATGTCTTGAGGTTGGGTTTTTTTGTAGTAGAGCTCATACAATTCTGATATCTCCACTGACATCAACAGGCTATCAAAAGACAGTATTTTTGTCATAGAATAGGGAGAGATGTGACATCATTGCTTCTGCCTAGGTTACAGATGTTTAAAGGTATCTAAGTGTTTTAACTTTCAAAATTTGACCAAGAGATTGATTGACTACTTCTTCCAATAAAGAACTCTATGCTTTTACATATGCCTTTTTTTCACTTCTGCAGTATGAACAATGTAATTTAAAATTTTAATTTACCTTAAGGTAGATAAAATATTCAGCAAATAAATATCCTTTTCTTCATAGTGAGGCTTTTCTGTTAATATAGAAACAAAACTAGAAAAATATCCACATGAAAAGTATGCATATCCTTAAAATGGACCTGACTTCAAAGAGACACCAGATAAATATAATTTTAGAACTATTTGTCAAATTGGAAAAAGTCTATTTCTACTCACAGACAGGGTGTGCAAGGAAAACTCAATGTTACTGGATGTCTGTGTGGATAGCTAAGTCAAACTACATATTTCCAGTGACTGTAACTTGATCTTACACATCTAGGCTTAATGTGAAAACTACATTTAGGCAATACATTTTCCTGTCTGAAACTGGAGTGGAAACCCACTATAGAAAGCTTCAGATTATGTATTCATAAAATAATAATTATTTACTGTATTTTATCGTGTACTATCATTGTACATTCTGTAACGGTACATTCCAAGAACTAGCTATTATTGATTGATGTCATCCCACAGGGACATAAATTCACTGCTTTTATTTATGATAGGTGTCATGCAATGAGAATCAAGAACTTTCAAACTTCTTGCCAGCGTTCTAGATTAAACAGATTATGTTAATCTGAGTAAAATCTTGAACAGGGACATAGGTACAGTATATAAGGAAGCTTTACAAAAGGTGCCAGTCTTTATTATCAAACCTAATTGGCCTATTCTGTTCCTTTTTTGTAAGAAGCCATTAACACCTTGATGCACTGTGGGCAGTAAGATTCTCATCAACATATTCTCTAGTATTTTTAAATCTTTCTTTAATTTAAGAAATGGAATAAAAAAAAAAGAAAAAACCTATATTGAAAAGAAAGCATATATTGGGTTTTTTTCCCTTGACAGTATCACAGTAAACAAGAATTTAAAAATACAATCTTATTGAGGGAATGTTTTAATTTTTTTTAATTTTCAAAAATACCTCAGTAATTTTATATGGCATCAGTAAGGATATGACAGTGGCATGGGCAAGTGATTCCTGCCTCAAGGTACACAGACAAAGGACAGTTTGCATCTTCTTCAGGTCTGACAATCTTCAATTTTCTTTCATTTTGTTTTTTGTTTTTACAAAATTTATACTCGTTCTTGTTATGATACCTAGTGATTGCCTGATGAGTCTCTTTTTGACTCCCCCAATCCTTTAATGCAACAGTTAAGTTTTAATATCATGAAGGTTTTTCTAAGGCAAAAAGTCTGACTTCAGTGACAGAGTTCTCTGACCCAAAGTGCCAGTCTGTCTTCAAAAATATATATATGAAGTATGACTGAAGAGCAAATAATAACTAAGTCCAGATACAGGTTTCTTCCAGCTAGGGAAAACTAACTCTGTATACTGTCTGTGTTCTTAATATAGCACCAAATATTTTGAAAAAAAAAATCTTGAGGAGAAAAGCAGCATCAACATTTTTAACAGATTCAAGATTCCCATCTCAACAAGCATTTGGGAAATTTTATCTTTTAGAGTGGAAAAGAAAAAGTGCAGCAAAGAATAATTTTAACACAAAGTTAGGCAAGATATGCATGAATTCCTATCTTAAGGTCTGTGACTGAATGGCATCTTTAGAAGAATGTATGTAGTGTCTTAGCACACTAATGACCTTTGAAACTAGACTTACTGGCCTCCCCAGATCTTGCACTTTTTCTTACATTATTTTCTTTCATTTCCTGCTCTTCATTAATGACTCAAAAAATTCTTATATTTGTAATTCAGATTTTGTTGTTACTCTACTTTTGTGAACCGTTCAGACAAGCTATAAGACAAATATCTTCGGATAAGGAGACCTGGAGTTTCTAAAAGCTAGTGGTAGTCAACAAGAGAACTTTAATAATTTAAACAAAGGGCAAAAATAAATGCCAATCCCATGCTGACACCCATAACCAGGCCTTGCTCTTTATACATAAGGCAGTGGAAAAGACACAACTGGTGTTGGTACCAGTGGAGATGTGGAACAATCACAGTCCTTGAGGCGTGATTCCACCAGCATTGTGGAAAAGACCCTTGCATTGACCTCTTAGGGACAGCTTTTTATTCCTTTAACTGAAGCATCCTGTAGCTCCTAATTTCTCATCGCACTTTGTTTGAACTCAGTTTGTTGCAGATGATATTGCCTAAGTTTGGAACAGATTTTCTGGGATGTCACCAGGTTGTACCAAGCTGGGCCACTTTAATAGGCTCTACATTGGAGTCAGGGATGAATCTCCTCAGACAAATCATGTGCAGGGAAGGTATCAGAAAGGTTTTAGAGGCTGTGTGACAACGCATCCCCTCCAGGAAGAAATTCAGCTTGACTGAAGGAGGCCAAAGGCTCTGCAAGGCCTGCAAAAGTGTCACCAGATGAAGAATGCTGGCTGGAGCAGTCACCAAGAACGATCTAACAAAGCATTGTGGGCATGGCCATCGCTATCACTGGAAGTTGTAAACATGGTTAGAAGACATTTGTATTATCCAATTTGTATCATCAAATTAAAATACCACGGTGCATAGAACTGGAAAATGGTGTCATTAATAAATAGTTGGGCCAGAATAAGGCAAGTTTATCAAAGTAATAGAGATACTTCTCTTAATAAATGGCCCCAATCACAGCTGGACAATAAATATAAAAGTTTTTCAGACTACAGAACAATAACAAGATATTACTAGTTGGTTTCACAGACCCAGACAAAGTGAATTATTAGTAAAGATTCTTTTTTTCTCACAAGAACTGCAATAAGAATGAAAAAAGGATATATCCGTAAGAGCATTATAATTTCTTAGACTCTCTTTCCAGAAATGGGAGAAATATGTGGGAGTAAGCCTGTATTTCCTGACCTTGGCAGATCAAAATGCGAAAGGTTTTGCCCTCAAATGTCACCAGTGGTTTAGAGTGAAGAACTTTTTATTAACATTCTTAGAGTTTCTGAGTATATTCCCTTTAAGAATTTCCCTTCTGAAATCTGCATGGTAAAATATTCTGCTGCCACACCAGATCACCTGTATTCCATTGAAGCAGGACACATTTTTGCTTAAGTTATGCAGAGAAACAAATCAGTTTTCAGCCTTCAGTCAGATTGTAAAAAATTGGGGGTGGAAGAAAGAAATTTTCTGTAATGTTTAACTTAAAAACAAACAAACAAAGAAAAAACCACAACAAACCAAGCCAAAAGAAAAACTTTTCATACTGAATGTAACTATCAAAGAAGAAAAATTACATCAAAATAAGCACTACACAACTGCAGAAAAAAAAAAAATCTCTATTTTAAAACTTCCTGAAAGACTGTGGTCTTCTTGAGAAAGTTTAAAATTTCTTAGCCTATATATTAAAGAAACAGATGCAATACTAGTTTAAGTATTAACAGACTCTTGGTCTGAAAAATGTTGAGCTCTCTTCTAAAGTGTTAAAAAAATTAACCTCTCAAAATTCCTGAAAAGAGCCATGATATCTATTAAGGAAGAACATGAACATGCAATTAGTGAGGTTTGTATTTTATCTTGCTATTGTGTTTTGACTGAGAAAACAAAGAGTTCCTTAAAATGGTTATGTAGTGGCCTGAGTAATTTCTTTAATCTTAAAGTAAAAATCTGAAATGGGTTAAATGCATTTTACACAAATACTTCTATCTTGTCACTGGCTATAAAGACAATTCCCTGAGAACTGGACAAGCAGATACAATAATGTATGGTAATCAGTGTCAAACTTCATCAGTGTCAAGAAAAGTTAGAAATAACTTAGTTATAAGAATGAGAGAGTTTAATCTGATTTAGAAACACCAGACAAACTTTTGTGGCTGTCTGTATCTCACAGTTTCCTAGATTTCTTTTTCAAATAGAAATAGTTTACTTCAGAATCGAATAATTGGTTTGACTGATCTTTTTCCTGCTAAACCGGATCAACCTAAGCAAATATGTACAATGAGTATTTAGTGATGGTCTATATAAATAGCATGGAAATAGTTAATTAAAGAAACAAGCTACATGCTACTAACAGAAAACAGTGAAAATACAAAATTAAATACAGGTGTTAAATGCTTGTCCTTTGGAATTTATCTGAATGCTGTCTTGTTTTAAACAGAGTCTGTTTGTAGGTGGTACTTTACATGCTGATAGCTTCCAGTAGCCTTTTATGCTGGCAGGTGCACACATTTTTATTTAGGTATCTGTTTAAAAATAGTGTGTCTTTAGGAAATGTCATTTGTATAAAAACTAACCTAGTTTCTATTAAGTGATAACTACTGGATACATAAAATGTGGATAAAAACTCATATACCTTGCTGTTGATCTGTACTTACCTCTGATTTTTAGCCTCATGGATGAAAAACCAAAAGCCTAAACAAGAAAGCAGTACTTGCATTTTATTACCTTCATAGAGGTAACACAGATTTTGGGAGCATTTATATCTATTTCTGGTATACATGCTAGGAAATATATATATAATGACTGAATTTGGTGGTATCAAGGCACATCTTGCATAGTTGATCATAAATTTTTGGGGAGGAAAATAGAATTTTCTGAGGAGTTAGTTCTTGAATCTTAGTAATAAAATCTCCCACAACAAATGCAAACCCGATTATAGTATCAGTGTGAAAAATAATAATTGTTTCTATTGGGAGTCCCTTGTCTTACTTTGCCTCGCTTTGCCTTGCCTCCACTTCCTTCCCCTCCCCTGCCTTTTGCTTCATAAGGATTTTAAGAACAAACTATTGGCTTACCTGCAAAATCTATTAAACCTTCAACTCAAAGATGTTATGACAGAGTTTGTAGGCAATTTGTCCCTTGGGAAAATCAGAGATCAAAATTCCTCTAAGGAAATTATAAGTTTGGTGGTTAAGAAAATCTCTAAAGGCTCCATCTCATCTGCTGTTACATTTGAGGGATCCACTTTAGGCTCAGCATTCATCTCTAATGAATTCCATTGTTACATCCAGAAAAAATGCAGATGTTTGGATGAAGCCCTTGAGTAGCAAAATAAAGATCAAAGTTATTTGTGGTTTCATCTAACTGACCAAAGTAAATGGAAGAAAAACAAAGCCAGCAATGTGGCCTTCTGAGACGTACAGGATGTCTGAAATCAGTCCACTAAGAATTCTGATCTTAATGCAATTTTCACTGTCTGTGCAAAGCCAAAATGGTAGAAAAGCAGTCCAGCAGCAAGAAGTTGCAGAGCTGCTCAATAAATACATTGAGAAAGATAGAAACTGTGATGGTGTATTGGGTCTGGCTGAGATGGAGTTCATTTTCCCACAGCAGCCCTCACAGTGCTGGGCTTTGCACCTTGTTGAAAAAGTGTTGATAACACACCAGTGTTCTGGCTACCACTGAGCAATGCTGGCAAAGCATTAACATTGTCTCTTCAACATTCCTACCACCATCAAGGGGCTGGGAGTGGGTAAGATCCTGGGAGGGGACACAAGTAGACCAGCTGACGCAAGATAACCAAAGGGATATTCCATACCATATGACATCAGGTCACATAAAAAAGAGAAGGAAAGGAGCCAAAAAGGGGGCATTCATTATTTACAATGTTTGCCTTCCGGAGCAATTGCTACAAGTGCCGCTACATGTGTGGCCTCAGCTTAAATATTGTACGCAATTTTCCACACCACAGTATAAGAAAGACATAAAGCTATTAGAGAGTGTCTAAAGGAGGGCAACGAAGATGGGAAAGCCTTGAGGGGAAGCCGTATGAGGAGCGGTTGAGGCCACTTGGTCTGTTCAACCCAGAGAAAAGGAGACTGAGGGGAGACCTCATTGCCATCTACAACTTCCCTGTGAGGGGAAGAGGAGGGGCAGGCACTGATCTCTTCTCTACGGAAAGGATAGAACCTGAGGGAATGGCCTAAAGATGCATCAGGGGAGGTTTAGGTTAGATATTAGAAATAAGTTCTTCACCCAGAGGGTGGTCAGGCACTGGAACAGGCTCCCCAGGGAAGTGGTCACACCACCAAACCTGACAGAATTCATTAAGTGTTTGGTTGATACTCTCAGGCACATGGTATGATTCTTGAGGATGGTCCTGTGCAGGGCCAGGTGTTGGACTCAAGGATCCTTGTGGGTCCCTTCCAACTTAGCATATTCTGTGATTCTGTGATTCTGTGATACTAGGACTTGCAGGCCAGTGAAAGACTTCCAGCACCAGACATTTCCTGTGTATGGCTGCCTACAGCCTCAAAACTATGTCCACCAAGAAAACAAACATCAAATATTCTTTACTTCTCCTACACAACAGCTGCATGTACATGTTGATCTGATGGTTTGCTTGCTTTATTTATGTTTTTGGAAACCACACAAAGACCTCTACTAAATTTTTCTCTCTACAAAATGTAATGTTTGTAGGTGTATTTGTACATACATGCAGGCTTAGGCATATCCAGCATATAGTCAGCTCTAGTTTTATTCACGCTTTCTTCTTTTCCCTTCTGTTACTGAAAATAAAACATTCTTTAAACTTACTAAGTCTTCCTCCCCTTTCAGTCTACTCAAGCTCGGTTTTGCTGGCCTTTTGCTTTGCCTGCTCACCATAGGATCAGGACCACAGACCAGACATTTGCAAAAAACAACTCATAGCATTGAGAATATTTCTATGGTAACATGGGGGATCCCAGGAAACAGAGTTCCCTAGTATGAGAATTCATATTACAAGATTGTCAAGACATATTAGATATTACCTTAATAGTGGAATAAATTATTAGTATTAATATATATTTTAAAACCCAAATGCCCTTAAAGGTACCATAACAAGGTGATTTTTAATCAGAAGCTTGATTTGGTAAAAGATATTTATCATGAACAAGCCTGCTTAGTCACTCATGCACCCATTTTGATTTACTCACCTACCCACTTTTGCATCAGCACCCATAACTCTGAGGGACATCCCATGACAGCTACATTGTGCCAGACTGATAAGGCCCAAGGTGCCTAAATTCAGCCTGGATCTGGCCCCAAATATCCTGGCAGGATTAAAAATGAATAATTTCGGTAAGATTATGTTAAATTACAATGGACTTCCTATGGAATCTTGTATTAGATGTGTCTGAATACCAAAAGAATTCATCATGATTACAATTATTGCAAGAAATACCAAAGGAAGTAAGAATGATTTGCCACTTATTATAAAGTGTTGCCCATTTTGTAATAAGGGGCCAATCATTACTAATTCATTTGATATTCTTTATAACATTAATCATGACTAATTCATTTGGTATTATTAATGTAGATGTAACATGGAATTCCATTGCAATTTAGGTATTTATTTAAATGCATCATTAATTTAAAGAGTTATCAATCCAAAATGTCAGCAGTTTTACTCAAAGGCTATATGTAAGGCATATTCCTTCATTTGAATCTGAAGAAATCATTTCCATGCAAATAAAATGCAAACTGTTCTGTATTTTTACTTAGGAATTCTTTCCTTTTTTTTTTTTTGGATGGCGCAAAATGATATGGCATGTATAAGATTTATTTCTCTTTACCTGAAAAAGGAAGAAGCAGAGTTATCTAGAGTCCAGAACTCCAATTTTTCACTATAGTTAAGTGTGAAACATCCTACTTCAAATGACCTACTCACATGTTTAAGCTGAGTGCATGTTTAAGGACTTTACTTGGATAAAAGTTTTATTTCATCTCCACCTGGGAAATAAATTTAATCTTTAGTCTGGCCAAGTAGCTCTCATATTTGGAAAAGTCGTAGAAAAGAGACCTTTATCACAGCTAGAAGACCTTATAGGTCCTATGGAACTTCTCACAGGTTTGGAAATTTTAGACAGTACCAAGGCCAAAATCTCTCTTGGAAAACTATACTTTGTCCACCAGAAGAATTCACTGTCCTGTTTCAATTAGATAAAATATTCATTTCTTCTTTGGTTCAGCAGCACTGCTTTGCTCTGTCAAGCAGTTAACTAACTTCTATGTTTCTATATTAAAGAATTTTTATTCTTTTCCATGTACGCATAAAAAGATGAAATCAAGAGTTAACAAGAAGTCAAGGAATATTTACACCAAAATTCACATTGCCTTTACAAACTTTACTGAGGTGTAAGGGCTCAGGTTCAATCCATTCACGGAGCTGCAGAAGCCCTCAGTACTGCAGAGCACCCAGCTGATGAATGGGTTATTCACCACAGCACAACAATGGCCTCCAAAAACAACCAAACACAGATCCACGGCTGTAAGTTCTCCTGAGAAAACCAAGAAAAGAAAAGTACAAATAAACAGAAGAGAAATAAAAAGACCAGTTAACAATGTAAAAAAGATGAGTGAAAATTAATCCACAGCTTCTCAGATTA
Organism: Lepidothrix coronata; assembly: GCF_001604755.1. Lineage (NCBI taxonomy): Eukaryota > Metazoa > Chordata > Aves > Passeriformes > Pipridae > Lepidothrix > Lepidothrix coronata. Next base: position 176,049 of record NW_016690240.1, on the reverse strand, counting down.
CCATAGGGAAAATTGTGAAGATTTTTGTCTTTTAGGCAGCATTAGTCTAATAGACATGGATCTCTTTTTCTTTTATGGTGTTTTGTTATATTTCTGTCACTGGTATGTTTGTAGGAACACTACAGAGCTCATAAGTGACCAGAAAAGCCTTATATAAGTTCCAACGATCGTCACTGGCTCTTTAAACACTATTCATAACAGCACCAAAATTCAGATATTCATGGAAAACTAGGCCCTTCTGAGGACTTTAAATATTACTTGGTAAAGTACAAAGGATTAGCTAAACCTCATACATGTATTAAAATTCCTAATTTACTGCAATTTTTAACTTCTGGCACTTGTCTTTCTTATTTTCAGCCACTGAAACCATTAGTGAGAACTTGGAACTTCAACCAGGTGACTCACCGGCAATGCACTTCTTATTCTCACAAATGTACTTTCATGGGTTTTGCCTTAAATATTTGATGACTGCAAAGGGAACCTCTTGTTTCCAAACCGTCAACAGGAATTTTGTCCAGAATCATGAATCCCTGTAGAGAGGAAAGGTAGTATAGGTGGACTACTGTCTTTCTTCTCTAAATACACTGTGATGGGTCTTCTGGTAACTCCTGTCAGCAGCAGCACTACAAGGAGATGTAGTTTTATATCAGCCTTGAGGCTTCTTAGTTTTACTGAAGGCAAAGCAGTGTCCCACTTCAGTGGTGTAAGCAGGGGTTATTTCTGTAATTATAGTGGTATTTAACATTGCCATGTTAATTTCAAAATCTGTAGTTGGTAATATTTAGTAAATCTGGACAAGACTGGAAAAAAATTTGGACAATATTCAAGTTACAGTTCACTGCACTTCTGCGAGCAAGAAATCCTTCTGTGGGAGCCTGCTTCTCACAATGTGATATGAAAAAAAAAAATAAAACTGACATCCACTTCAACTTTGCTATAGAATATTCAACACCTTCCACATTCATTTGTATATTCAACGATAACATTTAAAATTACTGTGGTCACCCTAAAGGATGTTAATTACAATGCGACTCAGCAGCCTTTATACAACATAATTGCAGGTTACTAATGTTCATAGTATCCATTGAGGTTGTAATGGGGAGCAGAATTTAGCTCATGGATTTTGCGATGAAGGTCTTATAGCCATTTCTTGTTATTAATCCTCTTTATCACTCCCCGTGCATCATCTTTTGTTTGTTCCCTTAATTCAGAGTGAGTTTTATTTTTTGTATATATAAAGAATATCTTTCTTATAGGCCTGTCAGGTTCAGATTAACATATCGTAGATTTAATTGCTTCACATTTCACTTTTTGATAAGGTTCTCAGATGCTAGGCTATATTAAGATGGGGATGGAGACTAATACAGGAATTATTATAATGTTATTCTATAAATGGAGGTTACATCCTCATGTTGAATACTCCACCAGGTTTCAGTCACATTTCAGAACAACGCAGTAGAAGAAGAAAGGCCTAGATAGGGAGTGCTCATATGAAAAGAAATTGAAAAGATTATTCAGTGTGAAGCAAAAAGAATAGGAGATGATATATATAATAATGAGTGGTAGAGAGAAAAGCAGTGGGTAGTCCTCCCTATTCTTTTCTACAGTAAGATACAGAGGGCATTCAGTGAAAGGAAAAGGCAACAAATGTAGAAGTGATAAAATGAAATACTTTTTATGGCATTGCATCATATAATTAGCCTGTTGAACTGACCACTGTATGTTATTATTGAAGAGTGATTGAGGGCTGCTTGGAAAGTTTCAAGAAAGATAAAGCAATTATGTTAATGAAAATAGCATCTGCAGTGGAACGAGGTAGAACAAATTGGTAAGGGATATGAGTTCTTGCAAACCAAAGCACAGTGTAATCATGACCAGAGGTTGTTCATGCTACTTACTATCATTGTGCCAGGAACTGCACAACTATACAAGGCCTTCCCATCATCTCTTCCATGTAAAGCTCTGATCTGAAAGAACAACCCTAAAAGATACTGGGTCCCATAAAACTATAACTCTTCACCTTTTTGGATTTATTGCTGGACAGGAAACAACATGAATAGGTGGGCAAGTTCACAGTGATCACAGAGTCATTAAGGTTGGAAAAAACTTCCCAGATCAAGTCTAACCTTTGACCAATCTCTACCTTGTCACCCAGATCACAGCACTGAGCTGCCTGAGGTGGCCAGAACAAAGAATATATAGTGTCTCATACTACTTGTGTATTAGGTATTAACATTATAGGGAAAGAAATGGAATTTAATTTATGGTGGAAAAGACCATTAAATACAGGTTGCAAATACAATCTCGCAGTTAGGAGGTGCCCATAACAAAAGTTGGTGCATGTAGGGAAATTTAGGAGCAAAAGCAAAATTTGAAAATTTCCCTGTTGGATGTACTATTTGCCACTGTCCAAGGCAGGACTAGGCAGACTTTCCATGTGACTGACAACCCTAACTCTCTGCTTTTGCATTGATTTTGCATTGGTGTGAGATGATTTCTTTCAGCAATAATAGAAAAAAATTACAATGCTTTCATGTTCCTAAGGTTCACGTCATTAAATGCCAGTGGCAGTACCACTGCTGGCAACCAAGAGCCACATCTGCATTGTACAAGAGATGTCCTTGCTATCAGTTACCCTTCAATGCTGACAGAGGATAAAATCTGTGAAGTGAATGGGTGATTTTCAGTTTCAGGGAGACCATCTTTAGAAAAGTCACCTCTGATGAAGCAAAGCAGACTATCCTATTGATAAATTATAGAGGATTTCATGTTTTCACTGAATAAAAGATGTACTGACTATAATTACATCAGTTTCTTTCGCAAATGTAATGAGTCACATGACAGCTTTGGGCTAGTTTGACAGGGTACTCAGTATCCATCAATACTGATGAATGCTTTTTAACTTACGTAATGCCTTTATTGTCTGATAATTGTCTTAGAAGTTTTCCATTTCATATTCAATATAGTAGTAAGTACAGTTCTTGATCCTGAACAGTTTTTTTTTCTTCAATAAAATCATATCATTCTGAACAGTTAAGACAGTATTAATAGTGAGTTTTGAATTTTTGTTTGTTATAAATATGTCTTATTGTTCTTTGCTATGAATGCATGATTGGCATAAAGCTGTGTTATTGTGTTAATTTGATTTTGGTTTTATGTCTTTAAAATATTTCCCTTATTGTTGGTGACATATAAGAAGTTAGAAAACAAAATGCTTTTTTCTTTAAATAACACCAAAAACCTGCAGTTCTAACAACAGGAAATTTTCCATGGCAAGGCAGCTGATGCTTTGTCATTAAGGATTTGGACTTGTTGAACTCGTATGACATGTAGACTCATTTAAATTTCAATGTACATTTCCTGTTGTGTGGGATGATCCCTACTCCTCCACTTCAGAACTAAAAAAAAGCAACAAACCCAAGCATGTAGGAACACAAAGAAAGACACAAGGTTAAGTGTCTTCCAGTACATTTCTATTTTTATTTCTAGTTTTTCTTCTAAAAAAAAAATAAAAAAGGACCAGTTAAAGTTTACTTTTTTGTGTTTATTTTAGTAAGTCTAAAAAAAAAAGGAATGAATGAATATGAAAATGTCCTGAGTACTGAAACACAAGCACAAAGGTTTATGGCAAAATATTTATCTGAATCTTCATGATATTCATCCTGTCCCTCAAAAAGTTTTTTCTGATATGAGCAACACTTCTTGTCTCCTTCATGACTACTCTCCATACAGATTTCTGACAGCCCACATCCAACAATCCTGCCAATCTGTACCACCTGCCCTCCACCCCTTCAACAGGCTCTCTGTACATTCCTAGTTACAGTCTTCATCCATACACCCCTGCTTCAACTATTCAATCTGTTTTTCAGTTAGGGAAATGCACCTTCTTGCATTTTAAATTCTGTTTTCATCAGAAAATGAAGTGTCCTTCAGATAGTGCCCCACAGAATTCTCTTTGTGGAGATTTGCATAAGATGCCCTATTTTGCTATGTGATACCTGAGGTATATATTGTAAAAGGCAAAGGAAAAGGACACGTTTCTTGCACAACACAAAGAAAAAAAACAACAAACCATCTTTTATTTTGGTTTATGACTGTGCTTTACATTTTTCAGTTGCTGTGATTTTGAAGGAACCCGTACATTAGTTTTCATTTACATTTCATTTATCACATTTGCTGGCATTAGAAAACACATATAGTTTTTCCTTGGTCCCAACTACCAATGTAGTGTGGGAGAACATCTATGTCCTCTGGGAGAAAACAAGAGGGTGCAGGGCCTACATATGAAGAGTGGGGAAGAAAAGCATTCAGCATCCACCAGCAAACCCTACAAAATCACGTCATCATGGATCAAGTAAGTACTAAAACATCCTTTGTTGCTTACAACACTATTGCGTCAAAAGTTTACTGTGTTCTTCATTATCACCCAAGATTAATGGGCACATTTATTACTTGTTTTTTAATGTAATGTCATGAGCTGCTTTTCATAATACCAAGCAAGCCACTGACTCAGTGACAATCTGCAAAAGAGAGGAGCCACGTTTCTTCTCTTTTCATATCACATAACTTGTTAAGGGACATGCAGTTATACGAACTGTGGGAGATGTTCACATACCTCTCACCCCTGCCTTGAACCCAGGTTTTCACTAGGCAAGTTTTAATAACAAGGTGAAGATCACTGGAGGCACTGCACTGCACAGACAGAAATTGTGAGTGCAGTAGTTGGGAAGGAGGGGTAGCAAAAGCACAGAGACACCCATAACCCCTCTAGGATGCCTGTGCCTAGTAATACAGGCAAACCCTGATAAATGTAAAATACTTTAAAACCTGATGGTTTGGTACTTAGAGGGGCAAAAGGCACTTATCTATAAGTCACCAGTCCTAGCCTGAAGTCAATGAAGAATCAGGAGTAGAAATAATAAAGCAGAAAGTATATTAGGTAGTAAGTTTCTTAAAATATGAAGAGTTGTATGCTAAAATCCTTACATTATAGTATGTATCCTAAAAATATGAATATTCTAGAAATATGCATTTCAGAAGAGTGGAGGAAAAATTTCCTCTCTTTTAACTGTAGCCTCTTTGCAGGTGAAAGTGAGGCTGATTGCAGCTTGAGTAACATCTGACTCCATAATTGGTTTCCTGCAGCCCACTGGAAATTCTCAGTGAATAAGGTCTCCCTTTCCAAGGGTGAGATTTAAGGAAAAATGAGATTACTCTTAAAGAGCCTATGTGACTTTTAGAGACCTCTTTTCAAAGTCCTAATGATTTTTGATTGCTGTCACTGTCCTCTGCATCACCAAGGAAAGGGCATCCTCAGCTCCTGTAGCAGCTTGGGTAGAAAAAGTATTCACAGTATTCACTTGTGTTATACCAGTGCAGAGAAGGAGAAATCGCTCGATGCCCTTGAAATGAGGTCATTTTCACATTCACTAATCAACAATAAAAGAATGCCCAAATTGTTTCATTGATCTAGGAGAGTGTGCATCTCCTCCGTCTAAGTTATTAACTGAGGAATTAAAATGAGCTTCCCTGTATATTTATTCCTCCTGCTATGTTTTATGGGTGCAATATTATGTCAGTTATATTTTTTTAAAAAATATATCAGCTTCATTGCAATAATAGTTGTTTTAATTTTTTTTTTGGTTTATTTAGTACCTGCTGTTGGGGAAATTTTGTGGGTTTCTTTAAAGTCTAAATGTACTGCATTAAATAGCTTTGGAAAAAAAAAAGCATGGTTTCTATCCTGCTGAGTAAACATAAATTTCACAGTTAAATACATAAAATAATGATTGCATCCAATGGTCATGAGGGACGTGTTTTTAGGAGTATACTAATTAAACTACATCCTTCAGACAACATGTTTCTACACTTACTAGCAATGAACCATATCTGATTTGTCATTAAGTAATTATGAATGCTAATGCAAATAAAGCACCTTTCAAACAAGGCTTCAGAATAGAAATTAATCATATATTATTCTTTCTTATCCTACCACACAAGGTTCATTTAAACAAAATGAACAAACAAACAAACAAACAAAAAAACAAAACAAAAAAAGCCAAATATTTAAGACATACATAAAAAGAGAAGTTGCTAGTTTTGCTCAGGTTTCAGTTTATGCCTTTGTCTTTGTGGTGTTGTTTATGTATGCATGTATATACTTTTAAACTGAGCGAGAGTGAAAAAAACTTTACTCAGTAATTCAAGCTTTGATCCAAAAACTGCTAAAGCTTATTGTAATTTTCCATCAGTAACAATAGTAATTAACAGTTCTTCCTCCTTTCATTTCACAGATCTCAAACACTCTGCTAAAAATCAGGATGGAAAAACTCACAAACACAAGGGAGTAAGGGGGATGACATTAATAAGCACACTGAGTGTTAACTCTAGAACATATCAATGTGCACTATGATTTCTTACGCCTTTGTTAGCTGGGAGATCTCAGAAATGTTCTGATGACAAAAGTAACACTATTTTTGACTGGATAAAAATAATTTCCGGAGTGTAATCTATCGCTTCACAACTCATTGGACATCCTGGATACTGCCATAGAATGTTGGTACTGCTTCTTATCTCTCACCTTAGGAAAGTAGGATCAAATCAGTGATGTGCCTAACTTCAGTTACATTAACAGAGGGTCTGAACAGTTTTTCAACCTCTAAACTAAATTTCTAGTGGTTTGGCAGTAGCTCTAGGAGAAAGTCTCATTATGTCCATTTTCTACCCTGGCTTTTTTTTCAACATCTAATATTTGTCTAAAGCTCAGAAAATAGGTATGCAAAGTCTAGGCTTTTCAACCCCAAAGAAAAGATTACATAAAGTACTGTATTATAATTTTAAAAAGATTGGTAGAAGCACCTCATCTTCACAGCTAGAAGGGAACATTAGTGATATTTTCTATCACTCTGTTTGCAGCAAATGTAAATTGATTTACCTTCTCATTATGTTGTAAATGTTTTCTTTCCTCTTGACTTGTCTTTGTCCTCCTCTTTGTACAGCTAGTGAAGTCATAAGTCCTCTGAAGCAACTAGCAGCACCTTATAATGTTTCATTGCATAAGCAAGTAAGAGGATGAGTTATGAAGAACAAAGTTCTCGTTGCACAAGCTTCAGTAGTACTTAATTCTGGGAAAGAAAATGGCCAATAGCCTATGAAAGGTACAGTGAATAGAT